>NW_026706319.1:0-204441 GCF_029867415.1 Vicia villosa | reverse complement strand
TCCTGGTAGGCTGAAAACTTGAAAAGGCGGCCTAGGCAAAAGTTAAGGATTAAAGCGTACGACTATGTCTCGTTCAGATCACTCAGTTTATTGGCAACATCAAGATCAAAGGGCACAGACCGATTCAATCACCTTTCTCCAACAAGCAAGGGATGAGATGCTCGATGACATAATGGCAATAGCAGAGTTGAAACTCAATAGGACTTTTTCCACATAGCTATTTTTTTCTTTTGTTTTACTTTTGTATCTTTTCAAAAACACACAAATGTTTTCCTATTATTTTGCCTATTCATGGCTCTTTCTTAATAACAAGTCACCTTCCTTTCTATTTTTCTGAGTTTTCCTTTCTTTCTCGAATGCGCAAAACTGTTGAAGCGGTAAAGCGGCAAGCAACAAAAGTTATGGAAGTATTTATCCGGAAAATTATCGTGTCCACAGAGATTAGTGATATCGAACTGCCATTCAACAGTTTCCATAGTTATGAGTTTGAATTGAATTTGTTAAAGAAAAAAACGGAAAAGTAAATATCAACACAAAAAGAATTCATTCTTCGGAAAGAAGAGACTTATCAAGCCTGGTATATAATCTACTTCTCACAAACTTAAACTTACCGACCGAATATACTCAACTTGTAACCTATCAATATTACCACATGTCAACAACACAACCCACAACATTATCTAAGTGACGATCTCTCAGACACCTAAACAACACATGAGAAATCCGAACTTCCCGTAAATGTCGATCTCTCAGACAAACACGACCACTCAGACGCATTAAGCACTGACACTAAGTGATTATCAACCTAATCCATCTCTGCAATTAAGTTAATAGAAAATCATCCTAGATAAGCATTAGAGCCCTACATCTCTATAGCAACTCAAACACATAGCAACAAAGCAACAATCTAAGACAATAATCCATAAAAATATGAAAGCAAGCTTTATATAACACCATGATCAATAAATATACATGAGTTCAAAGTAAAATCATTTACAAAACCCAACCAAAGAGAAATACACAAAGAAGAAAAGAAATGAACCGAAAATCTCCCGGTTTGTCGGCTCCGATTGATGACCAATCCACCTCCAATCATCCAAATGCAAGCTCCATAGTTGTTTTCTAAGCTATTCTACCTAAAAAATGTTTGGTGATGGAGTGGGAGCAAAAAATACCCAAACCATAACCTAAAAATTGTGTTTTTGGCCCTTAAAACGTGTTTCTGTCAGCACCGCTTCGCCCGGCGACTAAAATGGTTCGCCCAGCGATTCTAGACAGCAAGTTGGCACATTTTTGGGTCAGTTGGGCTCGCCCGGCGAGCCCTTTTTTCGCCCGGCGAGACACACCAGTACAGCAAAAAATTCTGCACTGTTTCGGCCATAACTTGAGAACCGTAACTCCGATTTGCGCCCGGTTCGAAGCGTTAGAAAGCTTATTCAATGCTCTATCTAATAATGAATGAATGGAGACCAAAATGATGATTTTTATCATCCTTATTTTGAGCCTTAACCGCCGAATGAATTGATTCCGCCGCTCAAAATCGCGCGTTTGAAGCCGTGTCTTCGACACTTTATTGCTCATGGCCCAAATACGCAAAAATACCTACAAAAATAGTAGAAAACTCTCAAAAAGTATAAGAGTATATGAAAATATATCTATTCACAAAGTATGCGTATTTATTCACAAAACGGGGAATTATTCAACGGTTTTAACAAAAAGTATCGATAAGTGCCACTATTTACACACACAAAATAACCACTTTCTGGCACTCAACACTCTCCCCAACTTTATACTTGTTTTTCCTCAAACAAGAAATAAACAACTCAAAGAAATAAAAGCGATCAACCAAAGAATCACGAATCGACAAGTTTTGAAAAACGGAAACAAATGTATGGCTCAAATGAAAAATGGTACACACAAAGTAAACACTTACCACTAAACTATGACGATAACATAAACACGAAACAAACGCAAAGTACAAATAATATACCAAACATCCTAAAACAATACAAGTTCACAAATGAATCACACCTAGCAAAATGAAATCATCGGTAGATGACAAACACACAAAATAAGGTAATTTCACCCACCCACAATCTTGCAAACAAAAGATTAAATTATGCAGTCATCCCAAAAAAATCATATTGAAACTACAAAGGCAAGAATCACAAGGACTTTCAAGGATGTAATGTGGCTTGGTTAACAAACAAGTGATAATTCCTAAAGTTAATCGAAACAAAAACTTGCCTAAACCTAAGGGAGTAATTACTTCCACAAAGTTTCAAACAATGGAATTTCAATCAAACTTTCTTCTTCATCACAAGTTTCTCAAACCAATCACATAACTTATTAGCACAATTATTCCATACTCTCTTTTCTTTTTGTTTTTCATGGTTTTTTTCACTTTTTTCTTTCTTTTTCTTTTCACTTTTTTTTCACATTTTTTCTTTCTTTTTCTTTTCACTTTTTTTTTCACATTTTTTCTTTCTTTTTCTTTTCTTTTTCACAACCTCATAATCAATCAACCACAAATGCACAATCATTCTCTCCCCAACTTGAATTCAACCATAATATCAAAGTGTGAATACTCCCTACTTTCTAAGGCAAGGTAAAAATTCAAACCAAAAATAATGGTTAAGAGTTCAAGAAAACAAAGAATCAACATCCATACAAAAATGAGAACCAAACACTCATAGACAAGCATTTAGCAAAAACAATATGGACATTGACAAAAAGGCTCAAAGGAGGTACTAATGATCACACACTCACAAGGTGAATTGTGTATTTGGCCAAGGTAGTTGTGCTTAAAATGAAACAAAAATGCCTTGATCACTTTCTATGCTTTCATATAATCAACACAAACAAAAGATTAAGCATAATAAAATCCAGTTAGAACAAGAATGTCGTCTCCAGCATATGTAAATAATGGAAAGCTACCTCACAAAAAGGGTAGGAACTAAAGTGATTCACAAACGAACAAGTATACAAGAGAATGAATGACATAGAAATTGTAAAAAGCCTAAGTAACATGAATATGCTAAAGTCTAGAAAGCGATAAAAACATACCTTGAATGTGTACAAAACTTTAACAAAATCATTACCATACACTCGCAAGTCAAAACGATCAAACTTGGAAAATCACCTTAAATTTCTCAAGCTACTCAAAACAAGCTCAAAGACAAACACACAACTATTAATATACACAAACTAAAAGACCGGATGAAATTTTCTAAACAAATTTAAAAGTGAAGATATGAAATTTAAGAACTGGTCCGATCTAAATTTGTTTAGACAATTGCATCACACTACCTAAACTAAACACAAACTAAAAAGAATAAACATGCTTATTTTACGTCGTAAGCTCGACGCCTGTTATTAAAGAAAGTTCCTTCAAGTTACTTCCGTCCGGCTATTCCTAACAACACACAAGCAAACGTGAATAGAACAAACAATGATATAACAAATTCACAACTATAAGTATAAATATAAACAAGTAAGACTATACAATTTGTGCGATATATACAAAACTCAAAACAAAAGAAACTATTGCAATGCAAGTTCAATAAAACACCAATCCCCGGCAACGGCGCCATTTTGTTGAAGCGGTAAAGCGGCAAGCAACAAAAGTTTTGGAAGTATTTATCCGGGAAATTATCGTGTCCACAGAGATTAGTGATATCGAACTGCCATTCAACAGTTTCCATAGTTATGAGTTTGAATTGAATTTGTTAAAGATAAAAACGGAAAAGTAAATATCAACACAAAAAGAATTCATTCTTCGGAAAGAAGAGACTTATCAAGCCTGGTATATAATCTACTTCTCACAAACTTAAACTTACCGACCGAATATACTCAACTTGTAACCTATCAATATTACCACATGTCAACAACACAACCCACAACATTATCTAAGTGACGATCTCTCAGACACCTAAACAACACATGAGAAATCCGAGCTTCCCGTAAATGTCGATCTCTCAGACAAACACGACCACTCAAACGCATTAAGCACTGACACTAAGTGATTATCAACCTAATCCATCTCTGCAATTAAGTTAATAGAAAATCATCCTAGATAAGCATTAGAGCCCTACATCTCTATAGCAACTCAAACACATAGCAACAAAGCAACAATCTAAGACAATAATCCATAAAAATATGAAAGCAAGCTTTATATAACATAATAGTCAACAAATATACATGAGATCAAAGTATATACATAACAAAACTCACAAAAGAAACTACAAAGAGAAGAAATAGAGAAAAACCCAAAAATCTCCCGGTTTGTCGGCTTCGATTGATGAAGGATTCAACCCCGGATCATCCATTTGACAGCTCCAATGTGTTTTCTAGCATCATTCCACTCAAAAAATGCTATTGGATGGATTGGAGCTCTAAAATATCCAACCATCCTTGAAAAAATGATTTCCAACAGCTTTATTGCGTTTTCTGCCGACACTGCTTCGCCCGGCGACTAAAATGGTTCGCCCGGCGACTCCAGGCAGTAGCAAATCACATTTTTGGGCCAGTCGGGCTCGCCCGGCGAGCCTAATCCTTCGCCCGGCGAGTGACACCAGTAGCAGAAAAATTTTGCACTGTTTCGGCCATAACTCGAGAACCGTAACTCCGATTTGTGCCCGGTTCGAACCGTTGGAAAGCTTATTCAATGCTCTATCTAATAATGAATGAATGGAGACCAAAATGATGATTTTTATCATCCTTATTTTGAGCCTTAACCGCCGAATGAATTGATTCCGCCGCTCAAAATCGCGCGTTAGAATCCGTGTCTTCGACATTTTATTGCTCATGGCCCAAATACGCAAAAATACCTACAAAAAGAGTAGAAAACTATCAAAAAGTATAAGAGTATATGAAAATATATCTATTCACAAAGTATACATATTTATTCACAAAACGGGGAATTATTCAACGGTTTTAACAAAAAGTATCGATAAGTGCCACTATTTACACACACAAAATAACCACTTTCTGGCACTCAACAAAAACATCCAATGATAATCTTGAATGAACATATGCATATGAACATGATTAACATTTATCTTTTCCTTTGCAAAGAGTATAGGTATGTTTATAAAAAACAAGAAGGGCAATTAGACAATGTCTAAGTACTCCAGAGGTTCGCCTTCAAAGTCAAAAGTCTGGAAGGATCCCCACAGAGTAATCATTAAAAAGCTCCCTTCCCTACAGAGATTCAGTCCCCCAACGAAGTTTTACATCTCCGACACTGCCGGTTCAACGATACTCCTGTTCTCTCCAACACAATTTATTCATGTCTCTAATCCCCAGTTAGAGTACATTTGGATTAATCATACAAATGGCTATCCCCAGACAGGAATTATAAACCCCCAGCTTATATCTTCAAAACAAGATCAAGCATCAAAATCACAAACAATACAGAGATTTATTTTCTCAAAACACTCCAAACAGCATCAGTCATACATCATGTACATCATATACACATTCATACATTGCATACATTACTTCATAATAGACATACGAGTTTCTCGTTTATTTTGAGAGGCTTACATGCACCATGACATTGCATAAAACTGACAATTATCTTACAGGTACACTACAAAGATTCGAATCTCATTCAAAGCAAGGCCTAACGTATGGCTCGCACTAATACTACTCGAGATAGAAGATCCCTAGTCTAACGCACGACTCGTCCAAGCTCAGCCTAACGTACGGCTCATTCTGTTATTTCCCAAATACAAAGGAGTTAGTCTGACGCACGACTCATCCCGGCATACAACCTGACGCACGGTGTATCCTGACAAATATCAGCACAGCGAATCCGATCTAACATACGACCCATCTTTTAGCCTAACGCACGGATTTCCAGACATTTATCAAATGCAAATCGAATTCGGTCTAACATACGACCCATCTTTTAGCCTAATGCACGGTTTTCCAGACATTTATCAAATGCAAATTGGATTCGGTCTAACATACGACCCATCTTTTAGCCTAACGCACGGTTTTCCATACATTTATCAAATGCAAATTGGATTCGGTCTAACATACGACCCATCTTTTAGCCTAACGCACGGTTTTCCAGACATCTATCGTTGCAAACTAAACCAAGTCTAACATATGACTCGTTCTAAAAAGTGTAGCCTAATGTACGACTTACTTTGACACTTACAGCGGATTCAGTCTAACGTACGACTCATACTAAGCATATCCTCCAGATACGGTCTAATGTACGACGTATTCTAACTCTCAAGTCTATCAAACTGGATGTTATCTTTAAGCCCATCGCTGCATATCCTCAATATCCTCAATATCCGGATGGCATCTCTGAGCTCATCTCCGATGGTACAAATTTTTGGGTACTCTAGTGTTCAATCCTCTTCCACCTTCAGATACCGATTGGCATACAAACCACTCTACATCTTCAGGTTTAAGAAAATTGAACAGGGGCAGCTATCATACCCCAAAATTTACCCATCCCATTTCTCTTATTCAAACTCATATCAAAGTACAATGCTCAATGACACACCCTCCTAAAACAATGGCTTAAGGAATTAGGGTTTTGATTTCTCTGAAGAAAGTCAATGAATCAAAGGCTCCAATGCATTTCATATGGCTTATGATATTTCAAACTATCTCCATGACAAAATTCAGGCTTCAATTCAAAGGATTGATCAGTCAATTGCTCAGAAAGTCAATAGTCGACTAGTTTGACCTAAAAGTCAAATGTGGTCAAAGTACAGTCAAAACTCCTAATTTTTTGTCAACAACCGTATTTTGAAGTATCATTCATCATTTGATCAAGGATTGATCATGATTCATCAAGGAAAGTTCAGAAATCAACAAATTCAAAAGTTTCTAAATTAGGGTTTTCATAGGAGAAAGTCAACTGAACTTTGACCAACCATAACTCCTACATGGAACCTCAGAAATTTTCCATTTAAATCTCATTTTGAAGGAAATTGGATTCTCTACATTTTTGCCTCTCGCAAGCCAAGTCCAAAAATGCTTCATTTGAGAGATATGGATCAAAAGATTACAGGTCCTTTTTGAAAATCAACCAAAAGCAGTTTTTTGTCAAGGCTCATATCATCAAGATAAATTGTTCAAATCGAAAAAAAGCTTCCAAAGTGGCTTGTAGAGGACATCTTGAGGTTTCCAAAAAGTCCTAGAACTCTTCCATATCTTAAAAATTGAGAGAGATATGCCTTGTCAAAGTTGGACTTTTTGCAAAGAGGCCCATGATTTTAAGATCTAATCTTGCAAAACAAATTATCTAGAAGCTCCAATCTGAAATCCACGAAAATATGATGGATATTTGATTTTATTTGAATTTTTATTCATTTAAATCATGGATTTAATCAATATTTGGAAGAAAAATTGAAAAGATTTGATTTTCTTTTAACTTCAATCATAATCAATCATGAAAATATCCAATATTCAGTATGAAATTCGTGCTAAAGAGATTGGATTGAGAAAGATTGAAATTGAGACCAAATCAGATAGCTTTCATGACATATTTTCAATCATATTTTCCTAACTTGCAAATCAAGTTACAAGAAGATTTGGCCCAAGTTTTTGACCTAAAATCATTCTCCTATAAGAGCATAAACATTGCAGAGCATTAGGGTACGAATTCTGTAGCTCCAAGAACACTAATCAAGTTTCCAAAAACTCAAGAAATTTGGAATTCGGTTTTGAAGTTGGAAAGCAATTCAGGGAGGTTTGAAGATTCTAACACGTTCCTTTAAGGTTTCTGAAGCTGTTTGGATACTCACACGCAAACAACACTGTCATACCCCAATTTTTGACCTAAGATACCACCTCATATCATCTGCATATGCATCATTTGCATCTCTAACAAATTGCATAGCTTGTGTTTGCTACTTGTGACTCAACAGGGTTTAAACAAGAAATCACTCATCAGTACAAGTAACAATTAGGGTATTGTTCTCCCTTCATCTCAAAAGAACCATCTTCATCAACAATCAACGTTTGGTCCTCAAAGATTCATTTCAAGCAAGCTCAGAGACTTTGAATCAACCAGATTAGGGTTTTGACTGAAGATAGCACACCCCTGACTTTTGCTCAGGATTTGACCTAATGACTTGAGACATGACCTCAAGACCCCAAGTACATAATTTTGACCTAATCTATTGGCTCAAAACATCCCATATACAGGGACTGATCAACAGTGAAATTTCAAATCATCAGATTAGGGTTTTTGAACTATCAGGGACTGAAATCAGGGATTACATTTGAGAAACCCTAAAAAGCTACAGGGGATCACTCAAAGGTTTTAATCATCTTCAAATAATCCCTATGACAATATCCAATGGAAATTGTATCTCAATTCAAGATCCACAGTCATCAATTTCATCAGGTCGACAATTAGGGTTTTTGACCTAATACACCTGAACAACTGACTTTTTGATCAGAACATGGTGCCACAACTTAAACCATGGCTCAAGGTCCTCCAATAACTCAACATGATCCATTCATACCATTAATTTGGTGAGGATAGCCTGGTTCATCTGAAATCTCCAGAAACGCGATTCGTCTGAAAAAGTCAACTGTACAAGATCACCATTGACTTTTTGGAAATTTTGGTCAACCATGACTTTTGAAGTTTCAAATCATCAATATATGATATATGAAGTCATTTGATCAAGGAAAATCAAGAAAATCAATCAAGAATCAAAAAGTCAAAAGTTTGACTTTCATACTTAGAAAATTTTCTAAGTGTTTTTCAATGGTTTTTTCCAAACTTTGGAAGGGAATAACTCAAAATTTCACCTACAAACTGAAAAAAACTTCCAACATGAAAGTTGTAGATTTTGATCCAATAAACAACTTTGTCACATAAAATGTTTTTCCAAAAGATCAACCATTTAAGAGATATGGAGCTTCAAAGTTGGTATCTTTTGAAAAATACACTTAAAATCTCACTTTCTTCAAAGTTCATGGATCTTTTTCACCCATTTCCTTAAAGTTCTTGAAGAAACTTTCAACTAGGGTTTTTAAGTACATAACATGAGCTTTCCAAAATGTCCAAGAGCATGAAAAATTATGAAGTGGAGCTATGGTTTTGAATTTTGTCATTAGAGATCCTTATGCTTGAATTATAAGCCATTTTTTCACAAAAGTTTGAACACTTTTTGGAGTATGATGCAAGCAATGATAAAAAAAAAAGCAATGAGTGAAAGATATTTACTTCTTGAGATAATATTGGAAAGAGATAAGAAGCATGTGAGATTTTCAACCATGGTTAACATTTTTAACCTAATGCATTTAATGAAAATATTCTCTTTTATCTCTTAAGCCAAAACCATCATTGCATTCTCAACTTGCCAAGGCTTGTAATCAGATTTCATGGCCTATAAATAGAGATGCAAATCACATTCAAAAGCACACCAAAACCTTTCAAAGAATTGGTTTTTTCTTTCTTTCTTAAGTGTTAAGTTTCATGAGTTCCAAAAGAGGTAGAATTGCAAAATCCCAAACCTTGCAAGTTCTAACCAAACTTTTGGTTCTAACACTTCCTAAAAATCATATGGAAGTTGCTTGAACCATTCACACCTCTCAAGAACACTCAAATCTCAGAATCACTCTTCAACCTCCAAATATGCATAACACTAGCCTTATCAGGCCAAAATCAATTCCAGGCCAATTCTGTCCAAGCTAATCATCCAAACACACTCCATATACCATATGTGAGCTATCCCAACCATCATTCATGATCTGAAACACCTCCATCATCAAATTCGATCCTCACTCCAAGCAACTGCAGATCGGGTCCCATGGCTATGCTCAGATGAATTCAGTTCACTACAAGCATCCAGACATGTCCCATAATCATCATTAAAGCTATCCAGATCATTACAAAGCATCTGTAACACCTCTATTGAAGAATTCAATCTCCAGTTTTGCCGTTTTTGAAGGTAAGCCTCATGAACTTCAAACTCATACATACATGCATCATAAACAAAATATTGATATACCATCTTGTTTCTGCACCTATGAGGATCATTAACCCTCAATCAATTGCATCATAACTTGCATACACACGATTTCACATTGAATTTCAGTTCTAGGGTTCTTCATGTTCATGCAAAAATTAACCACCTTAGAGCAACAATAAATGAATTGTGAGATCACCATCATGTTCCTCGTGCAAAACCGAGTGAGATAGACCCTTTACTTGATCAAAACAACACAGTTTTGAAGATTTTCGAATTTCAGTTGAAGGTTGTTCTTGGCGCCATTTTTTATTCAGAAAATTCAAAAGCTTGTTTTTAAATATAATCAATTGAAAGCATACATATAACAAGCTGCGCGCGCAGCTCAGTTGGTAAGTTTTTTGGTTAGTGAGAGTGAGAGCGTGGGTTCAAACCCTTGTGGAGATAAAACTTTTTTTTAACACATATTTTCTTCATTTTTCTTTAAAACTTCAATTAATTATTTAACCAATCAAAATTAATCATTTTTACTTCATTTTTTGTACACTTCTTATTTAACACATATATTTTATGAATATTCAAAAAAATCATAAAAAATATATATTATTTGGTATATTTTTATTAAGTTTAAAATGACATGTTTTTAAGTGTTTTTTAATACTTTAAATATTGTTTTTCATTTTATATTTAAACTTAATCACTTGTAATTATTTTTGTGATCAAACCCTAATCTCTTAGGTCTTAATTATGCATGGAATTTGTTTTTTATCTTAATTAAGTTGACTTTTGACAAAATTCAAACTGTTTTAAAATAAACGATCAAAGTTTTTCAAAACAATAAACCATTTTTTTTTTGGTTTTCTTTTCAAAAAAAACTCTTGATCAAATCTTTTTGGATTGATCAATTGATTTTCAAAACACTGGGCCTCTCGAATATTAGAGAGTATAAGTCCCATTCCTTTTTCTTTGTACAGTTTTTCTTTAAACAGAAAACGTTTTTCAAAACAAAACTTTCAAACTGTTTTCAAAAACGACGAAACCTCGCGTTTTTTAACAAAATAAATCAACCATGTTTTATAAAATAAAACATGGGCCTCTCGAATATTAGAGAGTATAAGTCCCATTCCTTTTTCTTTGTACAATTTTTCTTTAAACAGAAAACTTCTTTCAAAACCAAACTTTCAAACTGTTTTCAAACTGTTAATAAAACAATCAACCATGTTTTATAAAATAAAACATGGGCCTCCACATAAGTATAAGTCCCATTCCCTTACATGAAATTAGGTATTTCATTGTACATACACTTTTTTGTACATACCTCGATCAATTTGATTTTTAACCTCGAATAACAAATCAAAAATGAAGGTTTTCTTTAAATCTTCCCAAAAATACCATGGGCCTCCATGTAGGTATAAGTCCCGAGCCCTTTTGTAAATACTTGTTTACATAGCTTTGAATAAACTCAATGGGCCTCTCCCCTGAAGGATAGAAAAACACTTAGAAAGGGGGGGATTGAATAAGTGTGACTTTAAAACTTGGACGATAAAAATAAATGCACAAATATTTTTATCCTGGTTCGCTGTTAACGAAGCTACTCCAGTCCACCCCCGCAGAGATGATTTACCTCAACTGAGGATTTAATCCACTAATCGCACGGATTACAATGGTTTTCCACTTAGCCGCAACTAAGTCTTCCAGAGTCTTCTGATCACAACCTGATCACTCCAGGAACAACTGCTTAGTTCACTCCTAAGACTTTTCTAGAGTCTACTGATCAACACGATCACTCTAGGCTTAGTTCACTCCTAAGACTTTCTGCTCAGCCAACTGCCAAGACTTCCTGCTCAGCCAACTGCCAAGACTTCCTGCTCAGCCAACTGCCAAGACTTCCTGCTCAGCTAACTGCCAAGACTTCCTAGAGTATACTGATCAACTGATCACTCTAGTTCCTTACAACTTAATGTAATCAATTCAAGAGTTTACAAATGCTTCTAAAAAGCGATAATCACAACTGTGATATTTCTCTTACAATTTAAGCTTAATCTCACTAAGATATTACAACAGCAATGTAGTGAGCTTTGATGAAGATGAAGATTCTGAGTTTTGATTTGAACAGAGTTTCAGCAAGTGAATTTGAATTGTATTGGTGCGAAAATCGTTGACCTTGCTTCTCATCAGAACTTCATATTTATAGGCGTTGAGAAGATGACCGTTGAATGCATTTAATGCTTTGCGTGTTCCGTACAGCTTTGCATTTAATGTTATACGCTTTTGTCAACTACCTCGAGCCTTGTTCACGCTGTGTCTACTGACGTAGCCTTTAGTAGCTTTAACGTTCCTTTTGTCAGTCAGCGTAGTCTGCCACGTGTACTTCCTTCTGATCTGATGTTTGTGAATACGACGTTTGAATATCATCAGAGTCAAACAGCTTGGTGCATAGCATCTTCTGATCTTCTGACCTTGAAGTGCTTCTGAGCGTGATACCATCTTCTGATCTTCAGTGCTTCTGATCTCATGTTCTTCTGATGCTTCCATAGACCCATGTTCTGATTCTGCTTCGACCATCTTCTGATGTCTTGCTAGACCATGTTCTGATGTTGCATGCTGAACCATTTGAGACACAACTTCTGAGCGCTGAATTATGCGTACTCTTTATATATTTCCTGAAAGGGAAATTGCATTGGATTAGAGTACCATATTATCTTAAGAAAAATTCATATTATTGTTATCATCAAAACTAAGATAATTGATAAGAACAAATCTTGTTCTAACAATCTCCCCCTTTTTGATGATGACAAAAACATATATAAATGATATGAATTTGCGATCAGAAAGAGTAGACGGCAAAAGACAAATTACACAGCTATAGCATAAGCATATGAATATGTCTCCCCCTGAGATTAACAATCTCCCCCTGAGATAAATAATCTCCCCCTGAAATAAATACTCGAAGAACTTTGATAAAAGACTTCCCTGATTATTTCGGTAGAGACGATCATATGAGCTTCTGCCTTCAGAGAATTCATAGCTTCTGACTTCTGCTTCCATTGGACAGCTTCAGAACTTGAATTTCTTTGATCTTCAGAACATTCACAGCTTCTGACTTCTGCTTCCATTCAGGACAGCTTCAGAACTTGAATTACTGGATCTTTTAGAACATTCACATCTTCTGATTTCTGCTTCCCTCGGATAGCTTCAGAACTTTGAATGTCTACCAACATCACTTCATGCTAGGTTTGTATCAGAACATTGTTGAATGTACCAGAGCATCATCTGAGCATCTCTACATCCTGAAATGTTACAGAACAAAAACTAAACGACAAAAGTCAGCATGAACGAGTTAGAACATAAAATGTATATTCAAATACATGATATGTATCAGAGCCAAATGTATCAGAGCATTTTAGGCTAAAAACATGTATCAGAGCAAATAATGTATCAGAGCCATAACATTATATGTATCAGGGCAAATAGAATTTTGTCATAACAGGATAGACAATGATATTCAAATTCTATTATCAGTGCTTCTGATTCATTCTTCTTTCTTGCTTCTGATCTCTGAAGCTTGATAGCACTCAGCTTGCTTCAGTTTTCATGGTTTTGCTTCTAGTGTTTGCTTTGAAGATTCACTTCACTTCTTTGTACCTGCAAAACACTTAAACCATATAGAACTTGCAGTTCTTGTTAGTGAATGTGTGGGAGCCTTTACCCAGCAACTGATAGATTTAATCAAATCATTTATCATTTATCTTTCTCCCCCTTTTTGTCATAACATCAAAAAGAATATTTAAAAAGATTCAGATGTATAAAACGACAAAAGAAAACATTTACTGGTATGTAAAACACAAAGAAACTTTTTCATTGATAAATCAAAAGAAGATTACAAAAGATGTGCAACAAAGAAAAATAAAACTACTGAGACCAAATCCTAGGACCCTAGCTAAGACCACGTCTGTGCCAGCATGCCATGAAGGAGTGAAACGCCTCATTGACTGCTTCTAGGGCTTTCAGGCGAGGGATCAGGGAGACTTGGTCCTGCAGCAGATCTTCCACCACCTTTTCCAGAGACAACATCCTCAGCGGGTGAAGATGAAGAGATGTCTTCAGAAGAGATTAAGGGAGAGGAAAAATCAGAGGAAGCTGAGTCTTGAAGGTCGAGAGATGAGGAAGAAGATGGAGATGATGGAGGGCTTTCACCAGGAGGATGAAACACACGTCTAGAATAATTTCCAGACAGCATTGCTTCGAAAGGATTCACCTTGAGAGGATCATAGGTGATTTTGATCTTTTTGGGTTTGGAAGGTGATGTTTCAACAGCTTTTCGTTTGTTGTTTTTATCATTTTCATTATTTGCTGGTCTAGAAGAAGAATTCATGTTGGGTTTGCAAAAAAAAATGAACAGGTAGGGTTTGATAAGGAAGAGAGGGAGAGACAATCTTTAAGAGGGAAACAAGGAGATAGGAAACCGAAAACCATTTTGAAGAGTATTTAAAGGAAAATAAAATGAAACGAATGATGAAAAGCATTTAATGTTACGTGACGTGAGGAGAGATAATAAAGACGAATGAGGTGACTAGATCAGTTACCTATGGTTGGCGTCCCTTCAACTGCACGCGCGCTTATCCATGAATAGTAACGACAGGTTTACCATCCCGAGATAAAGCGTAACAGCTGTTTTGCTTTAAAAGAGGTTCTGAATCAACTTAGACAATGAAACGTTAGTAATAACCGAATCATAATTTCTAAACGAATTCAATCAGAACTTCTGATTAAAAAAAATGTTCCACATTCATTTCAGAAGATACTCATATATGAGAAATTCTCATCTTCTCATTCTGGGCATAAATCCATACTGATGTTCTTCAGAATGAACTTAAACCTATCTTCAGCCAGGGGTTTTGTAAAGATATCAGCCCATTGATGGTCTGTATCAACAAAGTTTAAAGATATAACACCCTTCTGAACATAGTCCCTTATGAAATGATGTTTTATCTCAATATGTTTAGCTTTTGAATGAAGAATAGGATTCTTAGATAAACATATAGCAGAAGTATTATCACAGAATATAGGAATGTTACTCTCAAATATCTGATAATCTTCTAACTGACTTTTCATCCAGAGCATCTGTGTGCTACAACCAGCAGCTGCGACATATTCTGCTTCTGTGGTTGATAGAGCAATGGTTGCTTGCTTCTTGCTGTACCAGGAGATTAAGTGACTTCCAAGAAATTGGCAACTTCCTGAAGTACTTTTTCTTTCAATTCTGTCTCCAGCATAATCAGCATCGCAGAATCCTACTAAGTTGTATTCTTTAGATTTTCTGTAAACTAAACCAACATTAGTAGTACCTTTCAGATACCTTAGAATCCTCTTAACAGCAGTTAAATGAGATTCTCTAGGATCCGATTGGAATCTAGCACACAAACAAACACTGAACAGAATGTCAGGTCTAGAAGCAGTCAGATATAGAAGAGATCCAATCATACCTCTGTATAGCTTCTGATCTACCTTCTTACTTACCTCATCCTTACCTAGGATGCATGTTGGATGCATAGGAGTTTTGGCTTCTTTGCAGTCTAGAAGATTAAACTTCTTCAGAAGTTCCTTCACATACTTGGTTTGGTGAACATACGTTCCTTTTGATGTTTGATTTATTTGTATTCCAAGGAAATACTTGAGTTCTCCCATCATGCTCATTTCAAACTCAGCCTGCATAGACTTAGCAAACTCCTTTCCAAGTGTAGCATTAGATGTTCCAAAAATAATATCATCTACATATATTTGACAAATTAAAAAATCCTTTTCAAAGGTTTTACAAAAGAGAGTAGTGTCCACTTTTCCTCTAGTGAAACCATTATCTAGAAGGAAAGAACTTAAGCGTTCGTACCAAGCTCTGGGAGCCTGTTTCAATCCATACAATGATTTCTTAAGTTTAAAAACATGATTAGGAGACATAGAGTCTTCAAAACCAGGAGGTTGATGGACATAAACTTCTTCATCTATATAACCATTTAAGAAGGCACTCTTAACATCCATCTGATAGAGAGTGATGTTATGTTGAGTGGCAAAAGAAATTAATAGACGAATAGATTCTAACCTGGCCACTGGTGCAAAGGTTTCTGTGTAGTCAATCCCTTCTTGCTGACTATAACCCTGAGCCACCAGTCTGGCTTTGTTCCTTACCACTTCGCCTTTCTCACTGAGCTTGTTTCTGAAGACCCATTTTGTACCGATTATATTGAATCCATCTGGTCTAGGAACAAGATCCCAAACATCATTCCTTGTAAACTGATTTAGTTCTTCTTGCATAGCAATTATCCAGTCTGGATCTTCTAGAGCATGATCAACAGAAGTTGGCTCGATCAAAGATACAAGACCTAATTGACAGTCTGCATTGTTTCTAAGGAATGCTCTTGTTCTGATTGGATCATCCTTCTTTCCAAGAATGACATCTTCTGAATGACCAGAGATAAGTCTGGATGATCTTCTGACAGATGGTTCTTCAGAAATACTTAGATCCTCCAGAGAAGCTGATACTCGGTCTTCAGATTCTTTGCTTCTGAGAAGCTCTGCTTCTGATGCGTTGCTTCTTGGCTCAACAACTTCTGATATGTCAATATCACAACCTGCAAAATTATCAACCTGCTTTGGTTTTTCAGAACCAAGCTTATCATCAAACCTGATATTGATTGATTCTTCAACAACCAATGTTTCAGTATTGTATACTCTGTAGCCTTTTGAGCGTTCAGAATATCCAAGAAGGAAACACTTTTGAGCTTTGGAATCAAACTTACCAAGATGATCTTTAGTGTTCAGAATAAAGCATACACATCCAAAAGGATGGAAATATGAGATGTTGGGCTTTCTATTCTTCCACAATTCATAGGGAGTCTTATTTAGAATAGGTCTGATAGAGATTCTATTCTGAATATAACATGCAGTGTTTATTGCTTCTGCCCAGAAATGCTTAGCCATATTGGTTTCATTGATCATGGTTCTGGCCATTTCTTGAAGAGTCCTATTCTTTCGTTCTACAACCCCATTTTGCTGTGGAGTTCTAGGACAAGAGAAATCATGGGCAATACCATTTTCTTTGAAGAATTCTTCAAAGGATTTGTTCTCAAATTCACCACCATGATCACTTCTGACCTTTATGATTTTACACTCTTTTTCAGATTGAATCTGAATGCAGAAATCAAAGAACACTGAATGAGTCTCATCCTTGTGTTTTAAGAATTTTACCCATGTCCAGCGGCTATAATCATCTACGATGACTAATCCATATTTCTTTCCTCTGACAGATGCTGTTTTGACTGGGCCAAACAGATCAATGTGCAAGAGTTCTAATGGCCTTGAGGTAGAAACAACATTCTTAGACTTGAATGCAGGTTTGGAGAACTTGCCCTTCTGACATGCTTCACAAAGAGCATCTGATTGGAATTTCAGATTAGGGAGTCCTCTGACAAGATTCAGTTTGTTAATCTGAGAGATCTTTCTCAAACTAGCATGACCTAATCTCCTGTGCCAGACCCACTGCTCTTCAGAAACAGACATAAGACAAGTCACTTTCTGACTCATAAGATCTTGTAGATCTGTCTTATAAATGTTGTTCTTCCTCTTGCCTGTAAATAGGATTGAGCCATCCTTCTGATTTACAGCCTTGCAAGACTCTTGATTAAAGATTATATCATAACCATTGTCACTTAATTGACTGATAGATAAAAGGTTATGTGTTAATCCTTCTACAAGAAGTACATTAGAGATGGAAGGAGAGTTACCAGATTTTATAGTTCCAGAGCCGATTATCTTGCCCTTCTGATCTCCTCCGAACTTGACTTCTCCTCCAGACTTAAGTACCAGGTCTTGGAACATAGACCTTCTTCCTGTCATGTGTCGCGAGCATCCAGAATCCAGGTACCATGACATGTTGTGCTTTGTCCTTCTTGCAGCCAAGGATATCTGCAATAGGAATAATCTTATCCTTAGGTACCCACATCTTTTTGGGTCCTTTCTTGTTAGATTTTCTCAAGTTCTGTTTGAACTTGGGTTTTACATTATAAGCAATAGGAGGAACAGCATGATAATTCTTAATGTGAGTTTCATGATATTTCCTAGGTTGTGTCACATGCTTCTTAGTGTGTGTTATGTGAAAACTTTGTGCATGTGAGGTGTGCCTAATATCATGAGAGTGGCCATACTTGAACTGATCATACAATGGCTTGTATGTAATTTTCATTTCATCAACAGGTTCAAGTTTGTATGGGGTTTCACCCTCATAACCAATGCCAACTCTTTTGTTTCCAGACACAGCATATATCATAGAAGCTAGCTGACTTCTGCCAATACTTCTAGATAAGAACTTTCTGAAACTTAAATCATATTCTTTCAGAATATGGTTCAGACTAGGAGTGGATTTTTCTGAATCAGAAGGAGATCCAACATTATTGGATAATTTTAAAAGTTTTTCTTTTAATTCAGAATTCTCCAACTCAAGCTTCTTTGTTTCAAATTCAAATTGCTTTTTCAGCTTTTTGTATTTGAGACTAATCTGAGACTTGAGTTCCAGAAGTTCAGATAGACCGGAAACTAACTCATCTCTAGTAAGTTCAGAAAATACCTCTTCAGAATCTGATTCTGATGTAGATTCTGATCCGTCATCTTCTGTCGCCATCAGCGCACAGTTGGCCTGCTCATCTTCTGAATCATCTTCTGACTCATCCCAGGTTGCCATAAGACCTTTCTTCTTATGAAACTTTTTCTTGGGACTTTCCTTCTGAAGATTTGGACATTCATTCTTGTAGTGTCCAGGCTCATTGCATTCATAGCACATGACCTTCTTCTTGTCAAATCTTCTTTCATCAGAAGATTCTCCACGTTCAAATTTCCTTGAACTTCTGAAGCCTCTGAACTTCCTTTGCTTGGTCTTCCAGAGTTGATTTAGCCTTCTAGAAATCATGGACAGTTCATCTTCTTCTTCAGATTCTGATTCTTCAGGATCTTCTTCTCTAGCCTGAAAAGCGTTAGTGCATTTCTTGATATTAGATTTTAATGCAATAGACTTACCTTTCTTTTGAGGCTCATTTGCGTCCAGCTCAATCTCATGGCTTCTCAAGGCACTGATAAGCTCTTCCAGAGAAACTTCATTCAGATTCTTCGCAATCTTGAATGCAGTCACCATCGGACCCCATCTTCTGGGTAAGCTTCTGATGATCTTCTTTACATGATCAGCCTTGGTGTATCCTTTGTCAAGAACTCTCAATCCAGCAGTCAGAGTTTGAAATCTCGAAAACATCTTTTCAATGTCTTCATCATCCTCCATCTTGAAGGCTTCATACTTCTGGATTAAGGCAAGAGCTTTTGTCTCCTTGACTTGAGCATTTCCTTCATGAGTCATTTTCAAGGACTCATATATGTCATAGGCCGTTTCCCTGTTAGATATCTTCTCATACTCAGCATGAGAGATAGCATTCAGCAAAACAGTTCTACATTTATGATGATTCCTGAAAAGCTTCTTTTGATCATCATTCATTTCTTGCCTTGACAGCTTCACGCCTCTGGCATTTACTGGATGTTTGTAACCATCCATCAGAAGATCCCATAGATCACCATCTAGACCCAGAAAGTAACTTTCCAGTTTATCTTTCCAGTATTCAAAGTTTTCACCATCAAATACCGGCGGTCTAGTATAACCATTGTTACCGTTGTATTGCTCAGCAGAGCCAGATGTAGATGCAGGTGTAGGTATAGTCCTTTCACTTTCGTCAACCATCTTTTAAATGAAGCGTTTTTCTCTTCCTGAATCTTTTCTAAACACGGTTAAGTGCTTGCACCTTAGAACCGGCGCTCTGATGCCAATTGAAGGATAGAAAAACACTTAGAAAGGGGGGGATTGAATAAGTGTGACTTTAAAACTTGGACGATAAAAATAAATGCACAAATATTTTTATCCTGGTTCGCTGTTAACGAAGCTACTCCAGTCCACCCCCGCAGAGATGATTTACCTCAACTGAGGATTTAATCCACTAATCGCACGGATTACAATGGTTTTCCACTTAGCCGCAACTAAGTCTTCCAGAGTCTTCTGATCACAACCTGATCACTCCAGGAACAACTGCTTAGTTCACTCCTAAGACTTTTCTAGAGTCTACTGATCAACACGATCACTCTAGGCTTAGTTCACTCCTAAGACTTTCTGCTCAGCCAACTGCCAAGACTTCCTGCTCAGCCAACTGCCAAGACTTCCTGCTCAGCCAACTGCCAAGACTTCCTGCTCAGCTAACTGCCAAGACTTCCTAGAGTATACTGATCAACTGATCACTCTAGTTCCTTACAACTTAATGTAATCAATTCAAGAGTTTACAAATGCTTCTAAAAAGCGATAATCACAACTGTGATATTTCTCTTACAATTTAAGCTTAATCTCACTAAGATATTACAACAGCAATGTAGTGAGCTTTGATGAAGATGAAGATTCTGAGTTTTGATTTGAACAGAGTTTCAGCAAGTGAATTTGAATTGTATTGGTGCGAAAATCGTTGACCTTGCTTCTCATCAGAACTTCATATTTATAGGCGTTGAGAAGATGACCGTTGAATGCATTTAATGCTTTGCGTGTTCCGTACAGCTTTGCATTTAATGTTATACGCTTTTGTCAACTACCTCGAGCCTTGTTCACGCTGTGTCTACTGACGTAGCCTTTAGTAGCTTTAACGTTCCTTTTGTCAGTCAGCGTAGTCTGCCACGTGTACTTCCTTCTGATCTGATGTTTGTGAATACGACGTTTGAATATCATCAGAGTCAAACAGCTTGGTGCATAGCATCTTCTGATCTTCTGACCTTGAAGTGCTTCTGAGCGTGATACCATCTTCTGATCTTCAGTGCTTCTGATCTCATGTTCTTCTGATGCTTCCATAGACCCATGTTCTGATTCTGCTTCGACCATCTTCTGATGTCTTGCCAGACCATGTTCTGATGTTGCATGCTGAACCATTTGAGACACAACTTCTGAGCGCTGAATTATGCGTACTCTTTATATATTTCCTGAAAGGGAAATTGCATTGGATTAGAGTACCATATTATCTTAAGCAAAATTCATATTATTGTTATCATCAAAACTAAGATAATTGATAAGAACAAATCTTGTTCTAACATCCCCGAGTATAAGTCCCGAGCCCCCGTGCATACAAACGGATCACGCTTACAGGTATATTTCCTTCATAAACTCCATTGTATACACACACCTTGACATATATATGTAATTGTTCATACTTGTTCATGTTTGTCCATGTTTGTTCATACTTGTTCATGTGTTTGTTCATATTATATATGCTTGTTCAACTTAGTACAACACTAGGTTCCCCATAGCCTCCTATTGGGCTTCATGCAAAGAATCTCCCTAGTTTAGGTTAGGACATAGAGTATGGTTTCCCGGTGAAATCGCTCTAAGAGCTCAAACCAACTATACCATGCCTCCTCTTGGGCTTCGTACAAACGACTTGTCCCTCCCATAGCCTCCTCTTGGGCTTACAATGCAAGGACCCTCGATTGTCCCTCCCATAGCCTCCTCTTGGGCTTACAATGCAAGGACCCTCGGATAGCCTCCTATTGGGCTTCGTACAAGGACCCACGGGCTTCTTATAAGCATCCCTAATATCCAAAACAAATACCCTAGGAGATTAGACATTTATCATCTCTATGACAGGAGTATCTCATCTATATCATCACAAACAATCAATAAATCAAATTTCTCTTTTGCCACAAGGCTGGCTAATCAATCAAACCTTTTGCCACCAGGCTGGCTGATTAATCAAAGGTTTTGCCACAAGGCTGGCTTCGTCGAAACTTTTGCCACAAGGCTGGCTGATTAATCAAAACTTTTTGTCACAAGGCTGTCTTCATTGAAAGTTTTTGCCACAAGGCTGGCTAATCAACTTGTTTTTGCCACAAGGCTGGCTAAACAAAAAAAACATCTTTATCATTCTAAGCGCCATAAGTGGCACAGCCCAGGGCTTATAATGAAAAGATTTCAAACAAAAAACAAACAGATGTATGTGATGATATAGATTAGATACATCGAACATTTAGATGACATTTGTCTCTTTTCCTTTGCTTCCACTAGCATAAGTGGGAACTACGATTGCTCTGACTTTCTCAACATCCCTTTGAGAATACGTAGGCACAAGGTCGTATCCTTGGCGAGAAAAACTTCTCCCTCAAACCACTCAAACCTTAGCACCCGTAGACCTCGAGCTACAGATGCTCTGATTCCCTCTAAGGGATATGTATGCAGAGGATCGCGATGATCTTTGCGAGCATAATCAAACAAACACCTTAGGTCCCACCTATCTCACAAGAACCTCCACAATAGCATAGAATGAAAAACATAACAAAGAAGTCTATAGAGTACTATAGATACGTTGGGTGCTAATACCTTCTCTTCGTATAACCAACCCTCTTACCCGGAATCTCTCCCCCACTTTTAAGGTTATTGCAGCTTTTTTCCTTTTCCTACTTTGGAAACATTAAAAAGTTTGGTCGTGACAAAAACAAAGAAAAATCTTTTTCTTGAGCACTCGAGCCCAAAGAAGGCATCAGGTGTCTCATCCCACAAACGATGATTTTTCCCCGCGACAAACACCCCCAGAATTTTCTCCTATAAGCCAAGGTAAGTCGCGAAACTCTCAAGCTCGATTACTATAATTCATGGCATATAAATGTAATTTGAATGCATAATATTGTTCACTATGGTGTGTGGAACGTTTCTGGACGTTTAATTGTGTGTTTGCTTGTCTGTGTCCGATTACGCCATTGTAGGGATTTAGGGTTTGTTTTAGGTTTTTTGCTACAAGTGAAATTAGATCCAATTGAAGGCAGGGTTAGGTTCGTGAGGTCTGGACGATCACGTCCATGGCCTCGCGAAAACTCTCTGTAGCATGTTTCTCGTATTCGTAAATTTGCAGGAGCTATGGCAACGGATCCATATCCGTAGGTAAAAGTCCTAACCTAAGACGACGGCTAGAGGTTGGGGATGACCTCGTGTCGTCCTGTGATTGGTCTGTTTCAAACCAAAAAGGCGTGCTGAAGGATTTTCAAAGCTATGGGATTCAGTGCATTAAGACGCACGCTGGTACGGTGCTCTCTCAACGTACTCACCATTGGATCAAGCGCTCACCAGATCCATTGCTCCACAAGGCATAGGCGCATCATGCACCCTCAGACCCTCAACACACTGGACCACTCACGCAAAGTTCCAATTTTTTTTTATATTTTATTGCATAAATTGGTTTTATTTATTTTCTTTTATTCTTTTTATTTTATTTGTTTAATAAATTTTCTTTTAATTAAAATTCTTTTAATCTTCTTTTATAAAAACATTTATTTCCAATAATTTTCATTTCATAATCAATTAATTAATTTAATTTGGTTCTTAATAATATGTTTTTATAATTAAATGATTAAATTAATTGTTTAATTGTTTAATTAATTATAAATATTTTTATTAATTGATTTAAATACATATTAGGGTTAGGTAATTTAATCGAAAATTTATTCTTTTGCCGATTTAACTAATTAGGTTGAAAACCAATAATTAATTAATTTGGTTTTTATTTATTTTATTAACCATAGTTAACTTGTGCCCTAATCAGGGTTTGTGAGGTTTTTCATTAGATCATTCATACACTAAAAAATTTCCTTTTCTTTGTGCAACTTTTCAGGGTTATCTCAAGATTCTCCGACTACGTGCCATGCCAATCGAAAAGTTAAGTTTTCTGAATCCCTATTCAATTTAATATTATTTTACTTTTTATTTTGTCTTTTGCCTTAATTTAGGGTTTGTCCCACGTAGTCAATGAACTCCTCCTACACTCACCCCCTCTTTTGCCATTATTGATTTTCAGGGTTAACCAACCAGTCAAAGCTTGAACCTTCGGTAACCCTAAAACTCGTTCCTTTTAAATTTCTTCTTTAATTATTACTTGTGTTAAACCTATTGCTCTGTTGGGGTTTACTTTATTGCTTTTTTCCCCTTCCCCATGGCTTATTTTGTAACTGCTCCTAGTTGTATTGTGTGGCCTTGAAGGCACTTAAAACTGTTATGCATTATATTATAACTGCGTGGTTAGTAATTCTAGGGAGTGCAACCTCGAACTGAATTTATAATAACTAATTTACAAGATAATTATCTAAATTGAATCACGTGATTGTGCATCCACACACCTTTTATGGTAACCCCTTCTGTTGCCTGTTTCCTGTTTCCTTGTTGCCTTTTCAGTGCAGATTAGTCAAGTCCCTCGGATACGAGGACGCCTCAGCAAATGTTGCCTTTAGTTCATCACTAAAGATCATAAGTCCCAATGATGCTGCCTTCGGTTCAATTATATGATCTCGTCCCTCGAAGTTGCCTACGATGATGTGATAGTCCCTTTCGATTATTGCTGAGGTGTCCTCTTGGTTGCCTAATAATGACTATTCTTTTCCTTAATTCCCTTAGACTACCTGCCCTCTTCATGGCAAGGATAGTCTTGTGGCGAACGATACCTTCGACGACCCTTCAACCTCCAAATAAAAGGGCTTCCTACCCTCCTATGGTATGGATAGCCCTGAAAGGCTAAAAGAAATCTTTTACAATGTTAAGGTAATTTGCTCCTAATTGCTTGCTCTGGTTTAAATTCTTCTTCTACCCTTTTCTCAAAAACCTTCAAAAAGCTACCCTTATTTACAAGCTAAAGTCTTATTTCATTTCTACACTTTTGAAAACTAAAGAGCAAAGCAATTAAGAGCCCATGGAAAACCATGGATGCAAAGGGTGCCTTATACC
The DNA here is from genome assembly GCF_029867415.1 of Vicia villosa. Lineage (NCBI taxonomy): Eukaryota > Viridiplantae > Streptophyta > Magnoliopsida > Fabales > Fabaceae > Vicia > Vicia villosa. The sequence continues at coordinate 179,667 of NW_026706319.1, read as the reverse complement.
TTCCCTTTGCATAAATTACCCCCCGAACTCAAAATTTCTTTAAAGGTTTTTTTGTGTTCTTTTTGCCTTTCTTTAGTTTGGATAAAATAAAAGTCGATGGCGACCCTTGCTTACCGCGACATTTTCAATAAAGTCAGTTCACCGTATTACAACATCAATATTCTCGTTCTTTATATAGTGCTTTCTTGCTAACTTCTGTTCCCTAAATCGTGGGAAGTCGTGGTATCAGTCTTCCGCAAATGAAGTGAAAGAAATGGAGACGGGCGCCAAGTAAGGAATTAGAGACGTGCGTCTCCCATTGCTGAGTGGGGACGTGGGAAATCTTTTGAGACGTGGGTCTCATGACGTGGCCCTCAGAGACGAGCGTCTCAATAGTTTTGTGGCTCTTTCCGTTCGTCAAACACAAACCTGGTCAAGGTGCCGTTCGTCATGCCGGTGCCGGTCGTCACATATCACATTCTTTAACATATATATCATAAGTGACGGTCGTCACTTTTTTCCTTAATGTGGCATAGGGCCCACATTCATATATATATATATATATATATATATATATATATATATATATATATATATTTCTTTATTTCTTCTCCTTTTTTACACCTTTTCTCGAGCGAGCCTTGTAAACATTAAACTCCTAAAACACGTTAAAATGCCAGCATAATAGCAACGTAAGGCATCATAAAATAAATAGAACAGGGAAATAATCTGTGTAAATTAAGCCAAATATATGATACATTTTTCGTGCTATCAATAACTTGAATACCCAAATGTACACATTTGATCTTGAAAATTGTTTGACGGATAATGTTGCATTTCTTGAGACTATTGCATTGAAGCACCACCCGGAGGAGGAACCCAGTTCTTATCAATAGGGGTAGGAGCAGAGTTACTGTCTATAGAAGTAATGTTTTAAATACATGTTAACTACAATCTCTCACAACGATACAATAAGTTATATGTAGGATCACACAACAGTTAAACACTATAGAACTAATCAAAAGACAAATGCAACTTCAAACACATACTAAATTGGATGTACTATGTTGCACATACCAGGATTCCTAATACACCAAAGTAGATGAATAGGCTCGGCTCTGATACCTCTGCTAACCATTCAGCTCCTCTATTCATTCAATCTATCTCTTGCCTTGGCATATCTCTTCATACTCTTTTCATCCCTATTACTTGACCACAACTGTGACATGAACTATAGCTGATTAAAGAAGATTTTATAATTTAACTTTGCCTGGCAATGAATACCATAGCAGTGTCTCGGACCGTAAAGTGGAGACACATTTTCTAAATTCCCTTAAAAGATAGCTTTCCCACTCCTTGGGGTAATGTTCTCCTTGACAAAAAAATTCTAAGGTATTCAATTAAAAATAAAATAAGAACCTCATTTGGGAGCCTAAAATATATATAATAGGAATTGACTCACCAATTTCATAAAATACATCATTAACATTGGCTGCAGATTTGGCAGAGGTCTCCATGAAAAAAAGACCATTTTCCTCTGCATATATATGTGCTTCCTGCAATACCAATGAATCAAAATGATAATTCAGTAGGTCCAGGATATGCAATTATTGATCATAGGATCTTGATTCTATAAATTATGAAACTACCAAACATGTTGCTATACATTATAGCATCTATTGCGTCAAAATTGAAGTTTTATGATGGTAGAAAATTAGCAAGGTGGTTGTATAACTATCTTACTGCACAAAATCAGCATCACTGTAGAACCAATATGCACTATTCAAATAGGAATTACCATTAAGAATAGTTATTTTAGGAAGATTAAAGCTTTGAATTCTATACTACCAACCTCTGCGAGGACATTCCTTTCCGCTTTGACATGTTCAACCTGAAAAAGTTCATAAAAGAGGGGAGAAGTATGAATAACGATGACTTTATTAAACTCATGCATAAAAATTGCTACTTTATTGAATAACATCATCCAGGAAAAACAAAAGACGGTAAACCTGGCCTCTGCAAAGCATCTCGATTTCTTTAGCTTTTTCACTACAAATGTCAGACCTACCTCCTCAAAATCCCAATCATCAACTCTGCTAATACCATTTCTCCTTCATGGAGATCAAATCAACCCTTTTGAAATACTACATATACACATATAAGCAGTATTACTATTGTTCTGAAACCATTTATTACTATTTTCAAAATATTCACCTATAAAGATAGGTGATGATAGTACTAAAAAATATGAGTTCATAAGTACTAAACAATGTTTTACCGGGTATCTACAATTTTCATCTCCTTAATATGTTGTCGATCTCCAGAAAAATCTCCTGATTCTAGTGCTCCTAATATAATTACGTAAACCATACAAAACAAATGGTTTAGACAATGGCATATAGAATCCAAGAGTCAAAGAAATTGCAACAACTTGTGATTTTATGAAATATCAATAATACTAGTATGAGATAACATAAATTGAATCAACTAAAAATTGACACTTACTGCTTCTCTAATTGTCGTAGAACCATCAAAAACTTGATCCAAATCCTCATGATCCACACCACACAAAACCCTAACCCCTAACCTGCAATTAATCCAAAAAAAATTCAATAACAAATAAATTCCAGCATAACCGTATACATAACGGAAAATACGAAAAATTAACGTTCATGAAACCCTATTTCATCATCATCTTCCTCATTTTTCACACAAACCCTTATGAAAATATTGAGAGCAGAAGAGAGATTATAGAACTCAAAATACCAAAAACAAAGAAAGATCTCACCGATTTGCTGTGACTTTCAGCGTCACCAACATCATCATCAATTTTCACGACCGTAACCCTCAGCAACAACCATCAACGAAACCCTTCAACTAACAACCGGCGCAGTTTCATCGGAGAAATAGGTTGCACCATCGTTCACGATCGATAGTGGATGAAGAATGGATGCATTAGGTTTGTAAGTTGTAACAACCCATGAAATGGAGGAGTTTGAAAATGAAGGTTGAAAGGCCAAACAAAGTAACCGCTGAAGGTTGTAAATTTGAATACAGGAAGAGTTGAAACGACATGGGGAGGTGATTCATCGGCAGTTATGGAGATGAAGTAGAATAAAATGAAATAAAATAAAATGAAATAAAATAAAAATAAATCAAATGCCAGGTGGATTTTTGTGGGAAGAGGAATCTGTGTGGAAGGCTATGGAGTGAAAATTTGTTAGACTTTTCTTATATGATAGAATACCATACCAATTAGATTATTATTTTTCTTTAATTTTCTTCTTCCACTTCTGATTTCTAAATTTAAGGTTGTCATGATGACAATCTTAGAAAAAACCCTAACTCTAATGTTGATAGGTCATTGTATTAGTAATTTTAACTTTTTCTTTTTTATCTAATAACTTAATATTTTAATTTTATAGATTAAAAGTTATTTTAATCATAATAATATCAAATTAGAAACTTTGCATTGAACCTTTCAAATTTAATAATAATTATAAATTTAAAAATAGAATATTTTACTTAATTGACGTTTCTTAATGATTAGTTGTTTTTTTTCTTATTTATTGATTATGTATCACATTTCTCGCATAATATAGTTCTACAATACTATTATCTTATAAATTTAAATATTATAATTTTTAATTTGATTATTGACCTTTATAATTTTTTAAAGATGAAAATGATAATTATAGAGCACTATTGTTCTATAAACTTGATATTTAAAAAAATAAAAAAATATTACTTATCAAAGTTCTTATTTTTTTCAATTATTAACTAATTTATTTTATAAACTTAAATATTATAATTTTTAATTTGATTATAATAAATTTATTGACATCTAATCATTACATCATTATAAAACCGTTAAATTAAACCATCATTACTTCAAAATTAATAATAATAATAATAATAATAATAATAATAATAATAATAATAATAATAATAATAAATATTTTTTTAAAATATTTTATAGATTAAAATATACTATAGGACAACCGCGCAAATAAATAAATTAAAAATATAAATGGAAGTCTTGCATTTAGTTAATGACACGTTCATTAGTTTTGTCAAATTATAGTGACTAATTTTAGAATTATGGTTGAATGCAACTATACTATTATTTTAGAATTGTGGGTGAATCTAATTTATATTTATAAAATAGAATTGTAAAATGAATATTATTATTTTTTATATATAAGTTCTTTTAAGAATCTATTTTAATTAATGTAAGACTTAAACTTTTCTCAATAGACTTACTTAGACACATTAAAAGTAGATAGTAGGGTGGCAAATGAGTGTCCGCCCCGTTTAAGACTGCATAAGAGCAAAATAATGAAATAGGATGGGGCAGATATATTTATTTAAAGGTGTAGGTTGAAAACGATAACCCGCTAGCATTAGGCATTAAAAGGTGTAGGTCTGCGAGTACTATATTTTTTAAGTCTAAGAAAACAAAAACTTATGAAAATGCATGTGCATGTAAACCCCACAAAAAAATAGAAATAGATGAAACTAACATTTTAGAGACTTTGGCTAATATGAATAAGGATTTTACTTATGCACCATGCATAAGCTTACATAAGTCATTGGATCATGTTTTTAATTGAGTATTGAACATTGAGTGATGAGTATTAGGTATTAAATAATAACAATTGATGTCTAGAATTTGATCCAATGATCAAATGATCCGTAATAATCTATGCATGGTGCATAGATTTTTATCTATGCACGGTAATTACACCCCATTTTAAAATTTTAGAGGATGCAGACCTAATATATTTCACGAACAAAACAGATATGTCTTGGATCTGGTAAATTTTATCACCGTTAGTTAAATGTCATTTATATTTAACTAATAATCTATTGTATGATATTTTTTTGACATAAAATAATCATGTGTAACCACATATAAATAACAAATTTTCATATCCGATCATCAATAGCATGTAAATTATATTTTTCTTCACGTAACACTCATAAAATATAATCAAATGTATAAATTGAGATATTTTATATTACTAAAAAAATATATGTACTTTTTTTCTATATAAACATCTCATAATCAAGACCTTGCATTGAACTTTTTTTGTTAACACTTCTTTTCCAAAAGGTTTTTTTAAAGTATTTTCCTCTTATCTCAATTCTTTTACTACTTATTTTTATTACACAATATATTTATTTTGATTCCTTAATTATATTCTTGGATTCAAATTAGTCCCTTAATTTTTTCCGTGTCATATTGGTTCTTTAACTTTTAAAATATTTCATTTTAATTTTTTTTATCTAATTAACAACGGAGAATTTTAAAAATTGGTCGCTAAATCTGTCTCTAATTAGACAAAAAGGACTAAAATGAAATGTTTTTGAAATTAAGGAACCAATGTGACACTAAAAAAATTAAGAAACCAATTTAAATTTAAAAATATTGTTAAGGGACCAAAACAAGCATTTTGTTTTTTTATTATTTTATTTGTATGTATGCGACAACTAAAAAATTTGAAATATGTAGTTTTATTATTAATAATAATCTAAACCAAACTTAACATATGTTAGGTGTCGCTACCGCAAAAAATGGATCAGAGTCGCCATTAATATATTTATTGCATCGAGGGAAAGGAATATTAGAAAACCTAACTCGAATAAGAACAAGGTCTTACGACCAGTGAACAGGGTACGGAAGTCGATTACGTAAGGGAAATGTGCTAGCACCCCTCACGTCTGTGGTACTCCATAGGATCCACCTATGTTTGTTTCTATCTAAAGGGTGTAATCTATGTCTAAAGCCTAAATGTGAATGAATGCAAAAGAAACACGGGGAAAAGAAAGAATATTTATAATTGTGCTCGCTTAGGCCCCGCGACCCAATGCCTACGTATCCTTTACCAGGAATCAGAGCTACCGTAGTTCGGCTCAAAAATTTCCATTTGTTTTGTGTTTTTTAGGAGAACAGAGGTTAAGGTCACAATCCACGATGCTCGACCTTTGGAGACTTACATGACTAAGTATGGAATGAACTTAACTTGTTCTTAGAAGAGAAGAAATATGGGTTTGTGTTTTTTGATGTAATTCCATGATGAACAAAACCCACTACAACGCTTCGCACCATTTCCTTACTTTGTTTGACTTGGAACCTTTATTAAATATTTTGAGTGTTTTATGATTGAGTAATTTTTAAAGGGAATTTATTTGTGACTTGGATCATACCAAAAAGCTTAAGTATTTAGAGAAATACACCAACGTCTATACCTCAACCATTTCTCTAAGTAGTAGTTAAGAAATACACCGAGACCTACGCCTCAATCATTTCTTTCCCACTATAAAAGAAATAGTAGTATGATCCTCGTCGTTATTTATTAGGTTTTTTAAAGTCAAAAAAGAAAAATAAATGAATAAGGGAGACTATCCTAATCCACTAACCTAATTGTTATTGTTTTTTATGAAAGTCTAAATCCTAATTAAGAGATCTAAAACCCTAATAGAATATACTAAGTAAAAGGATGGAACAAAGTCATTTAAGTTGACCTAAATCAACTTTAACGACTAGGGGTATTTTGGGTATTTTACAAAGTACGAAATATATTCACAAAAATTAAGGGAAATAAATTCTACACTACTCCAAAAAATATTCACAAGCATCTTTGTATTTTTATTAAGCTTGAAACTACTTTTTGGAATTAAAACTAAAAAAACAAGTATCTTTATTATTATCTACCAATCAAAAAATCAAAAATCAACTAAAAGTCTAAAACTTTATAAAATACTAAAAACTAATTAGTCAAGAAACATCTTATTTTCATCAATTTATTTAAATGGACACTGAATTATCAAACAAAAATTAAAAGGAAAAAACAATTTTGAAACAATATAGAAAAAGTCTAACTAAACAGGGGGTGCAAAAGCAATTCAGAAATGAACTGGAATTAATTGCAATGGCGCTTGGACCTGATTTAGGGGTGGTGCAAAGAGAAAAGCGCTAAGCCCATTTGTCAACGTGGCCGAGATCATGAAACAGTCCAGCTCCAATTTTCACTTATTCAGCATTTGTCATTTTCAGCATATATTTTTTATTAAAATGTGACAATGCAAATATACGAACATCAAGACCCTGTATCAATTGGTCAGGTAACATTTAAGTGGCTAGAAGACAAAAACAAGCACGAGCCAATCACGCACACCCACGTCACCATCTAATCATTTGAATAAGACAAAAATGGCAATAATATGGGAACATGATCCTGAAGGTGGAGAAAAACACAAGAAATGGGGTGTAGCGGTGAAATTGGTGAGACTGGAGTCATGGGAAGACTTAGCTCATTTTTAAACAGAGTCGCCACCGCGCTTTATTGTTTCCAAAAAGGAATGGGTGAAAGAGCGAATAAAACCTACAAAAGTTTTTAAAATCAAAACTAATAAACTTATTAGAGTTCTGACTACAGAGGGTTTGTTATACAAGGAGAAGGTTTTAAGCACCCCTCATATCCATGGTACTCCATGGGAACCTCTTTGTTTTGTGTTATTATCTTTTGTTTATAAATACCCTTTTTGAAAATCCTAAGTTAAAAACTTGTTTGAAATAGAGGGTGGGGATGGGAAGAGAAGTTTTTGAAAGTGAGTTCGATAAGATATCGCATCTTAGGCCTACATACCCCTTAAGTGCAATAGGGAAGTCAGAGCTTCTGTAGTTCCTTTTTTTTTTGAAAAAGGAAAAAAGGGGGCCAAAGTGGCCAAAATATTCTTGGGTGTGAGCTTTAAAATACTCATAACTTTTTAAAAGAGGGTTGAGCTTTAAAATACTCAACAAGTTTAAAAGAAGATTAGGCTTTAAAATACCTAATAAGTTTAAAAGGTTAAGCTTTAAGATACTTAACAAGTTAAAAAGGGATTAGGCTTTAAAATACCTAATAAGTTTTAAAAGGGTTAAGCATTAAAATAATTAACAAATTTTAAAACAAATCAAAGAAGGACCAAGATTTAAAATACAAGGTAAATGGGTTAAGAGAAGTTTCACCGGAAATAATTCATCTCTTAACACCAAGGTTTATAAACAAGATCAATGGATCAAGAATAGTTTCACCGGGAATAATTCTATTCTGAATACCAAGGTTTCAAAACAAAAGGGTTTTGGTTAAGCTTTAACAATACTAAACCATAAACAAGTGAAAAGCTTTAAAATACTTAACACAAAAGTAAAAGAGATTGGAAAAGAATTTAAGTACATTGACAATTTAGTCAATATCATTTCCATCCTTTGGATAAAACATCAAGCTTAAACAATTAACAATAAATACCTCATGTATGTACAAAAACAAACAAGTGAGTATTAACAAGCAAGAGATGAATGTATCTGAAATTCTGGTATGACAGACTCAGGATGTCACTCACAATGTCAAGACATCTGATCTATTATTAACTTAGCAAAGGCAGAACAGAAAAATCCCCAACTTTTAAGTTTCCCCTAAGAAGGAGTCCATGAGTACTGGGATCATGTATGTTCAGTCAACATAACCAGATTGTAAACTTGATTGGTTCTGTAAAGGAACAACTATCAAACCTGAACCCGATGTTATACACAATGTTACAACATCCACAACTGAACAGACAATACAATGCACAAGATAAATAACACAATTAATTGTTAACCCAGTTCGGTTTAACTACCTATTCTAGGGGCTACCAAGCCAGGAAGAAGATTTCACTATCAGTAGTACTATTTTATGTAAACAACCTCTGGTTTACAGATAAACAACCTCTGGTTTACCTAGTCACTACTTAATGCAACCTTTATCTTAGAACTCCATCTAAGACAAGAGAACCTCTGCTCATTCCCTAGTGATACTTAACTGTTACAACCCTGCAACAACTATTTACACAATTAACAATAAACAATAACTTGATCTTGCTTCACAGCTTCAATTAAGAACACAATACTTAACTCTTACCTACAGGTTTCGAGAAGGACATGACAGCCATCCCACAACCTGGGTGGTATACCTATAGAAACCCTAATGACTACATCTTTTCTGAATTCGGTTTTCTATACAAAACTAGGTTACAAAGGTTTCTATTTATAACCTATTCCCAACTGGACTTGGGCTTACAAATTGCAGCACTCCTTGCTGTTACAAATCAACATATATCTTCTGCTACAATCAAGGTCTTTTAATCATAAGTTTCCTAATTAACTCCTAAATTAGAAACTGCTGAATCTTCAATCTTCTGATCTGATTCTTCAATATTTTGACTTGATTCTTTTGACCTTTAAATTTGCGCCACATAGGATTACATAATATTCATAGAATATTCTGTATCTATTGAGAATCAAACTGAATCTTCATTCCAGTTCTGCAGGCACGATGTCATGGTTGAAGTCATGACATTCCATACAACATCTTGCTTGTATCTGTTTTGTTCTTATATATTTGCAAGATTACACATTGTATTATATTTTGCTGCTATTATGTTTTAGCCAAACAATGATACCAATCAGCCAATAAAAGCACCAACAATCTCCCCGTTTGTCATATTTTGGCTAAAACTATACAATCATTAAAAATGCAGCAAAACATAAATGCTTCAACTTTCAAGACAACCAGGAAGAACAGAATTTACATTCTCAGAATTGGGCTTCAATCAACATCTTCTGTTCTCCAAGTCTTGAACCACATCAAAACATCTTCAGTCTGCTACAAAATCCTTTGTTTCTTTTTACAATAGCAAAATTAGAAGATGATATTCCTCTCCCCTTTTTAGACATAATATGACAAAGAGTTGTCCGATGTCATAATATGCAGTGGAACACTTTCATGCAACACTGATGTATATGAGGAAGATGATGGGAGAAGGCATTTGTCTTGGAGGACCAATGGTGGCATAAGAGAATCCTTTCTCAGTCTTGAACTAGAAACCAAATCCTAGCTTAGAGCCTGAGAGAGGACTTGAGGAAAAACTGTCCACCAATCCTAGTACCTCAGAACACAAATAACAGTTTTGTTCATAACTCAGATCACAAATCACTCACACCAGAAATTTGATGTTATAACATTGTGTCTATCATTTGTACTACCATTATATTCCACAAGGTTCATATCTCTTTGTGCAACAGATCCTTGTCTACCAACTTATCTCCTCCAGAAATGATCAACTGATAACCTCTTGACATTAGAAGCACATACAGAGAGGTTCTCACAATCTTAACATAAGGAACTGCCACTTCTTGTACTTTGTTGAGCATAACCTTACCATGTTTGTATCAGATCATGGTCTTCTTAAGAAAATTTGAAATCCTTCTTGATATGATGTTTCTCAATCTTACACATTTGTTAACATGCTCCTTTATTTTGAGCCGGAAGGATCCTCCTTTATCTACAGCTGTGTTGATCAGATCATAGAACTTTTGTCTTCATAGTCATATTCACGAAGTGAAGTCTTCATTATGAAAGTAATTATGTATTTCCAGAACACATCACTAACATCAAGATCAGAACCTGCCCATTCTAATCCACATTTTGTCTGAACTGCCACTTTAGACAATAATGTCTCTTTTTCAAACTTCGCATGCATATTCCTAGACATTCTTCCAGGATAATAGCACATTGTGATGTTGACATCACGCAAGACATAAGTTCGTCAGACACCCAAACTCAAACAAACTCTGACTATCCATAGAGATAACATGTATCTATAGAATGACTTGGAACACAAGAAATAATTTGTGTTCACGACACGAAACAAGACTCCACTCTTTACAAAACAACTGTAAAGAATGACCTCAGACTTAACAATGTCTGAACACCACCCTTAAACCCTATGATTGTCACAATTTGACAACCATAACCTAGACTCTAGACTTTCCTCATATCCGATAGAAGAACATGAGAGACTTAAACAAGACTCAAACAAAACGAAAAAGACTCTAGAAACCTGAGCAATTTAAACAACATACCTGGAATTTAACCAAATTCTTGATCAAGAGATGTTATTTGAAGAGGAACTGCACCAGGTGTACTGATGCATAGGTTGGAACATGCACTAAGTCAGAACAAGTGATACACACCATCAATACATGTCTTCATATGATAATGCAAAGAATATTCCTTGCTGGTCTTTAAGAATAAACACGACTTGAGTTATTTTCTGACATCTTGTGTGACATTGTTTTTCTGGCTTAAAGATTAGTCTTTGAAGGACTTTCCATTTGATTAGAAGCAGAATAACATTGTCTTTGCTGATCTTCGTGCTATCTTACTCCCCCTGAGATATACACATTTAGGACATCTTTTATGTTCGTCCTTGAAGCTCCCTTCATTTGGAATTTGCCACAGTTTCCAAGTTTAGAAACTCAGTTTACTTGCTACACAAGATTCAGATTGCCATACTCTGCAACTTGAAGTAGAAGAAAGTATGATTGTACAACCATAAATCAATCTTCAGCATACATGTCTGAGCTTTTCATACAGACATTGTAAATATCCATCTCCCATCAAGATATTTAACAGAATCAGTATGCTTCACCAGATAATCTTGCCACACTTCCTTACTTCGTGAAGATAACAGTGAACACAGACTTTTGGTTCACACTAGTCCTTGAATACATAACTAGAAGGACTTCTCATCTAATAGGTACTAAGTCTCCCGTCAAAGTACTTATTAGTTACTCAGTAAGATTTACTACTCACACTTGTTCATCCTGACTGGTTTCTTCTTCTCAGTCTTGTATCCAGGTTCTACACCCAATAAGTACTAAGTCTCCCATCAAAGTACCTACCAGTTATTCAGTTAGAATTTGCAACTCACACTAGGTCATTATGACTGATTACCTCTTCACATTTATACTTTCTTCTCTTGGCAAACACGATACATAGAAACTGAAGATCTTGAGATGATGTTGTGACATCTGATATGACATCATCCTTCATGGTTCTTGGTTAACATCTTTAACACCTAATTCATAACACTTGGGGTGGAAACAGAATAACGCAATTCTCAGCAATATCCAGACATATCAAGGAATACAATATCCAGCATCTCAATAAGCTTTTCTTCAGACTTCCATTCTGATTTTGAGATGATGGGTGCCATAGTTTGTACCTATAGAGGAGATTCCCTCATTTAGGTTTCTGGAACAGACTTAGTTATAGCATAACACTGAATCAGTTAGATTCTTCTGAGCCATCTGACTTCCTTGATTCCAAACAACACTACCCTTTCTGGATAACTACTAGGGCAGTAAACATTCTTGACCATATTTCACTATGGTTGAGACACAATATTCAGCTCCAACAACTGCTCTATGGTTAAGAATGAAAATACACATATCTGGTTCCATTGATCAGAGGAAAATACTAGATGTAAGCTCATCTTGATTTAAACATAAAGGATCAGAAAGGAATACCTTCATGAGTTTTCTTTGGTGCTAAGCTTTTTACTTCTAACAGAATTGGAGTAGAAGCACATGTTAATCGTGTCCTGATCAACTTATAGTCAGATGTCTCCTCTTCTAGACCAGGAGTAGGTTCCAAACCAATGTTCTCACACTACATTAGTTTAGCACCAGAACATCTGTTCTTCAGCTGGTAGCTGCATACCAGTTCTTAATGTCCTAACATCCGGTATGACATCTGTTCCTCCTTCTAGGAATACTCCAGCCTTGATATTTTTCAAGGTTCACACTTGCATATGATTATGAATATCATTGATCAGTTGATATTCAACAGCTCTAATAAATCATGCCATTATGAGTGGACTTGAGAGATTTCTCAAGTATCTTTGACACTTTATTTATAGCTGTAAGGTTATGCCATACATTCTGTTGAACATAAATAACCCTAGAATCTTTCTTATACAATTGGGGTTGCACAGAGACTATGCAGCGGAAAATAGCCATACTTCAACAGAATTCACACAATGCTTACTCCAGATATTAGTTGTAAGCATGACAACTAAGGATTGACTGCAACTCAACCCTACACAATGTTTGCTTCTACACCAAGCAACAGACTAGACCTAACTAACATCCTGACCTGATAAACTCACGTAGGTTCAGAGGTTACCTTATCAATATCTTCACTCCCGCATGAATGTTTTGATGCGTTTCTTCTCTGTCCATAGATACCGGTTGAATTAGTTCAATTTAAATTCTTCACTCCCGCATGAAGTCTTTGGATTTAGCTCTCCTTTATTCCAGCATCACAGCTCTAGGTCAGGTTGGTCTATTCCTTCACAAATAGGTCCATCCTCCACTTCAAGGGACCATACAATATGAACATTCCTTGTTCAAAAAATCTTCTACCTTCACCACAACCAGAACGTATCCCTCATGGATCTCATCCAGAAACAGACATGATGCCTGCTCTGATACCAATTGAAATTCTGGTATGACAGACTCAAGATATAACTCACAATGTCAAGACATCTGATCTATTATTAACTTAGCAAAGGAAGAACACAAAAATCCCCAACTTTTAAATTTCCTCTAAGAAGGAGTCCATGAGTACTGGGATTATGTATGTTCAGTCAACATAACCAGATTGTAAACTTTATTGGTTCTGTAAAGGAACAACTATCAAACCTGAACATGATGTTATACACAATCTTACAACATCCACTAATGAACAGACAATACAATGCAGAAGTTAAATAACACAGTTAATTGTTACCTGTCATACCCCAATTTTTGACCTAAGATACCACCTCATATCATCTGCATATGCATCATTTTCATCTCTAAAAAATTGCATAGCTTGTGTTTGCTACTTGTGACACAGCAGGGTTTAAACAAGAAATCACTCATCAGTACAAGTAACAATTAGGGTTTTGTTCTCCCTCCATCTCAAAAGAACCATCTTCATCAATAGTCAACATTTGGTCCTCAAAGATTCATTTCAACAAGCTCAGAGACTTTGAATCAACCAGATTAGGGTTTTGACTGAAGATAGCATACCCCTGACTTTTGCTCAGGATTTGACCTAATGACTTGGGACATGACCTCAAGACCCCAAGTACATCATTTTGACCTAATCTATTGACTCAAGACATCTCCAACACAAGGATTGATCAACAGTGAAATTTCAAATCATCAGATTAGGGTTTTTGAACTATCAGGGACTGAAATCAGGGATCACATTTGGGAAACCCTAAAAAGCTCTAGGGGATCACTCAAAGGTTTAAATCATCTTCAAATAATCCCTATGACAATATCCAATGGAAATTACATCTCAATTCAAGATCCACAGTCATCAATTTCATCAGGTCGACAATTAGGGTTTTTGACCTAATTCACCTGAACCACTGACTTTTTAATCAGAACATGGTGCCACAACTTAAACAATGGCTCAAGGTCTTCCAATAACTCAACATTATCCATTCATACCATTCATTTGGTGAGGATAGCTTGGTTCATTTGAAATCTCCAGAAACGCGATTCGTCTGAAAAAGTCAACTGTACAAGATCACCATTGACTTTTTGGAAATTTTGGTCAACCATGACTTTTGAAGTTTCAAATCATCAATATATGATATATGAAGTCATTTGATCAAGGAAAATCAAGAAAATCAATCAAGAATCAAAAAGTCAAAAGTTTGACTTTCCATACTTAGAAAAATTCTAAGTGTTTTTCAATGGTTTTTTCCAAACTTTGGAAGGGAATAACTCAAAATTTCACCTACAAACTGATAAAAACTTCCAACATGAAAGTTGTAGATTTTGATCCAATGAACAACTTTGTCACATATAATGATTTTCCAAAAGATCAACCATTTAAGAGATATGGAGCTTCAAAGTTGGTATCTTTTGAAAATTTCACTTAAAATCTCACTTTCTTCAAAGTTCATGGATCTTTTTCACCCATTTCCTTAAAGATCTTGAAGAAACTTTCAACCAGGGTTTTGAAGTACATAACATGAGCTTTCCAAAATGTCCAAGAGCATGAAAAAATATGGAGCATAGCTATGGCTTTGAATTATGCATTTAGTGATCATTTTCACTTGAAATTTCAAACCATTTTCACTAAGTTTCAACATTACATGACCTATAATGCAAGTAATGATGCATCAATGCAATAATTGAGAGATATTTTCTGATTTGAAGATCAGAATGGAAGAGGATAAGAAGCTTGGAAGATTAACCATGGTTAAGTCACTTTTAACCATTTGCATTTAATGTAAAGATTCCATTTTATCTCCAAATGCCAAATCACCATTCTTTGATCAACTTGCAAAGCTCTGCATTCAGAATCCTTGGCCTATAAATAGAGGTCCAAACTTCATTCAAAATCACACCAAAACCTCATAATCATAGGTTTTCTCTCTTCTTTCTTAAGTTGCAAGTTTCATGAGTTTCAAAGGGGTAGAAACTTCAACCTCCAAACCCTTGAAGTTCTGGCCAAAGTAATGCTTCCCACAACTCATAAACATCATATGGGATGTGCTTGATCCATTCACACACCCCAAAACACCTCAAATCTCAGAATCACTCTTCAACCTCCAAATATGCATAACACTAGCCTTATCATGCCAAAATCAATTCCAAGCCAATTCTGTCCAAGCTAATCATCCAAACACATTCCATATACCATATGTGAGCTATCCCAACCATCATTCATGATCTGAAACACCTCCATCATCAAATTCGATCCTCACTCCAAGCAACTGCAGATCGGGTCTCATGGCTATGCTCAGATGAATTCAGTTCACTACAAGCATCCAGACATGTCCCATAATCATCATTGAAGCTATCCAGATCATTACAAAGCATCTGTAACACCTCTATTGAAGAATTCAATCTCCAGTTTTGCCGTTTTTGAAGGTAAGCCTCATGAACTTCAAACTCATACATACATGCATCATAAACAAAATATTGATATACCATCTTGTTTCTGCACCTATGAGGATCATTAACCCTCAATCAATTGCATCATAACTTGCATACACACGATTTCACATTGAATTTCAGTTCTAGGGTTCTTCATGTTCATGCAAAAATTAACCACCTTAGAGCAAAAATAAATGAATTGTGAGATCACCATCATGTTCCTCGTGCAAAATCGAGTGAGATAGACCCTTTACTTGATCAAAACAACACAGTTTTGAAGATTTTCGAATTTCAGTTGAAGGTTGTTCTTGGCGCCATTTTTGATTCAGAAAATTCAAAAGCTTGTTTTTAAATATAATCAATTGAAAGCATACATATAACAAGCTGCGCGCGCAGCTCAGTTGGTAAGTGTTTTGGTTAGTGAGAGTGAGAGCGTGGGTTCAAACCCTTGTGGATACAAAACCTTTTTTTAACACATATTTTCTTCATTTTTCTTTAAAACTTCAATTAATTATTTAACCAATCAAAATTAATCATTTTTACTTCATTTTTTGTACACTTCTTATTTAACACATATATTTTATGAATATTCAAAAAAATCACAAAAATATATATTATTTGGTATATTTTTATTAAGTTTAAAATGACATGTTTTTTAAGTGTTTTTTTTAATACTTTAAATATTGTTTTTCATTTGATTTTTAAACTTAATCACTTGTAATTATTTTTGTGATCAAACCCTAATCTCTTAGGTCTTAATTGAGCATGGAATTTGTTTTTTATCTTAATTAAGTTGACTTTTGTCAAAATTCAAACTGTTTTAAAACAAACGATCAAAGTTTTTCAAAATAATAAACCATTTCTTTTTGGTTTTCTTTTCAAAAAAAACTCTTGATCAAATCTTTTTGGATTGATCAATTGATTTTCAAAAACACATGGGCCTCTCGAATTTTAGAGAGTATAAGTCCCTTTCCTTTTTCCTTGTACAATTTTTCTTTAAACAAAAAACTTCTTTCAAAACTTTCAAACTGTTTTCAAAATGACGAAACCTCGTTTTAAATAAAACAATCAACCATGTTTTATAAAATAAAACATGGGCCTCCACATAGGTATAAGTCCCATTCCCTTACATGAAATTAGGTATTTCATTGTACATACACCTTTTTGTACATACCTCGATCAATTTGATTTTTAACCTCGAATAACAAATCAAAAATGAAGGTTTTCTTTAAATCTTCCCAAAAATACCATGGGCCTCCATGTAGGTATAAGTCCCGAGCCCTTTTGTAAATACTTATTTACATAGCTTTGAATAAACTCAATGGGCCTCTCCCCGAGTATAAGTCCCGAGCCCCGTGTATACAAACGAATCATCCTTACAGGTATATTTCCTTCATAAACTCCATTGTATACACACACCTTGTTATATATAACTGTTCATACTTGTTCATATTTGTTCATGTACTTGTTCATATTTGTTCGTACTTTTTCATATTTGTGATCGTGTTATATATACTTGTTCAACTTAGTACAACACTAGGTTCCCCATAGCCTCCTATTGAGCTTTGTGCAAAGAATCTCCCTAGTTTAGGTTAGGACAGAGAGTATGGTTTCCCGGTGAAATCGCTCTAAGAGCTCAAACCAACTACACCACGCCTCCTCTTGGGCTTCGTACAAACGACTTGTCCCTCCCATAGCCTCCTCTTGGGCTTACAATGCAAGGACCCTCGATTGTCCCTCCCATAGCCTCCTCTTGGGCTTACAATGCAAGGACCCTCGGATAGCCTCCTCTTGGGCTTCGTACAAGGACCCACGGGCTTCTTATAAGCATCCCCAATATCCAAAACAAATACCCTAGGAGATTAGACATTTATCATCTCTATGATAGGAGTATCTCATCTATATCATCACAAACAACCAATCAATCAAATAACTCTTTTTGCCACAAGGCTGGCTAATCAATCAAACTTTTTGCCATCAGGCTGGCTGATTAATCAAAGTTTGTGCCACAAGGCTGGCTTCATTGAAACTTTTTCCACAAGGCTGGCTGATTAATCAAAACTTTTTGTCACAAGGCTGACTTCATTGAAAGTTTTTGCCACAAGGCTGGCTAATCAACTTGTTTTTGCCACAAGGCTGGCTAAACAAAAAAAACATCTTTATCATTCTAAGCGCCATAAGTGGCACAGCCCAGGGCTTATAATGAAAAGATTTCAAACAAAAATCAAACAGATGTATGTGATGATATAGATTAGATACATCGAACATTTAGATGACATTTGTCTCTTATCCTTTGCTTCCACTAGCATAAGTGGGAACTACGATTGCTCTGACTTTCTCAACATCCCTTTGAGAATACGTAGGCACAAGGTCGTATCCTTGGCGAGCAAAACTTCTCCCTCAAACTTCTCAAACCTTAGCACCCGTAGACCTCGAGCTACAGATGCTCTGATTCCCTCTAAGGGATATGTATGCAGAGGATCGCGATAATCTTTGTGAGCATAATCAAACAAACACCTTAGGTCCCACCTATCTCACAACAGAACCTCCCCACAATAACACAGAATGAAAAACATAACAAAGAAGCCTATAGAGTACTATAGATACGTTGGGTGCTAATACCTTCCCTTCGTATAACCAACCCTCTTACCCAAGATCTCTCCCCCACTTTTAAGGTTATTGCAGCTTTTTTCCTTTTCCTACTTTGGAAATAATAAAAAGGTTGGTCGTGACCAAAACAAAGAAAAATCTTTTTCTTGAGCACTCGAGCCCAAAGAAGGCATCAGGTGTCTCATCTCACAAAACGATGATTTTTCCCCGCGACATTACCTAGTTCGATTTAACTACCTACTCCGGGGGCTACCAAGCCAGGAAGAAGATTTCACTATCAGTAGTACAATTTTATGTAAACAACCTCTGGTTTAAAGATAAACAACCTCTGGTTTACCTAGTCACTACCCAATGCAACCTTTATCTTAGAACTCCAACTAAGACAAGAGAACCTCTGCTCACTCCCTAGTGATACCTAACTGTTACAACCCTGCAATAGCTATTTACACAATTAACAATAAACAATAACTTGATCTTGCTTCACAGCTTCAATCAAGAACACAATACTCAACTCTTACCTACAGGTTTCGAGTGAGAACAATAGCTTCTCTTGACTACAGGTTTCGAGAAGGACATGACAGCCATCCCACAACCTGGGTGGTATACCTATAGAAACCCTAATGACTACATCTTTTCTGAATTCGGTTTTCTATATAAAACTAGGTTACAAAGATTTCTATTTATAACCTATTCCCAATTGGACTTGGGCTTACAAATTGCAGCACTCCTTGCTGTTACAAATCAGCATATATCTTCTGCTACAATCAAGGTCTTTTAATCATAAGTTTCCTAATTTATCTCCTAAATTAGAAACTGCTGAATCTTCAATCTTCTGATCTGATTCTTCAATATTTTGACTTGATTCTTTTGACCTTTAAATTTGCGCCACATAGGATTACATAATATTCATAGATTATTCTGTATCTGATGAGAATCAAACTGAATCTTTATTCCAGTTTTGCAGGCGCGATGTCATGGTTGAAGTCATGACATTCAATACAACATCTTGCTTGTACCTGTCTTGTTCTTTTATATTTGCAAGATTACCCATTGTATTATATTTTGCTGCTATTATGTTTTCGCCAAACATAGATGCCAATCAGCCAATAAAAGCACCAACAGTATCTAAACCCTTGGATTCAAGCTCATGTATGAATGATGAATGATTAATGTGATGATTAAACATGGGGTTAGATAAACAAAATATAAAAATAAGTACAAATCCCATGGATATAAAATCAACAAGAATATGTACAAGACAAAGTTCAACATTTAAGTACAAAACATGGATTAGAATCAACAAGTATGTACAAGCACAAATAAACATGGATAAACAAAGATCAACATGTTGCAAATTTTTTGGCTAGGGTTTTAAACCTAAGGGATTTTTCAAATTAGGGTTTTAAGAAATTAGGTTTTTGAAGCATACACCTAAACCTAATTAATTTTAATTGTTAAATACCAATTTCTTTAAGGGAAATGATCTAAGGGTACATGAAGAAGTCAAAAACACTCTAACCTAACCCTAAACAAATATTAACAAACATTATACTAAGTCACTTTAGATTCAAAAGTAAACATATTTTGTTGATTTTTCATATGTTAAAAGACTTGTTTTTGATTAATTTTTAAATAATGATAAATAAAGTATTTTTGTGATTTTTAATCATAGTATTAAAACACAAGATAAATGATCAGACAAAAAAAGGACAAGTTAAAAAGCTCAAATTTTCAATTTGTTATGATTTTTCAAAGTTGTGAACAAAATCAAAATAACAAGTGATAAAAAAATTGGAAATATGAAGACTAGGACTTGAACCCACGCCCTTGGACTCAGAACGCAAAACATGGACCATCTTAGGTGCGCGCGTGTAGTGTCCAAGATATGCAATCAGTTTAACAAATATGAAACTTAGTTAACATGGAAAAATACCAAAATAAAACAAAAGTCTGGGGCGAGGGGGATTCTAACCCTAGACCCTAGGCACGCGCAACACACAAACACACTTTACCAATTGTACTAGAATGATTTAGTCGTTCATAAAACGCGTGCAATTAAACATAACACATACTCAGATTTTCAAACTAAAGAAAATGGCGCCATGGCCAAGTTCATCTTCTTCGTTGAGCAGCAACGACACAACCATGGCTAAGAAACTCTACTCCCTCATTTCTCATCCATTTACAACATTGTAAACATGGAAGTTCATCGAAATTTCATCAGGAATCCAACCATGTGACTAATTAGAACTAACAGTCAAAGATAAACACAAATTTCTAGAAATCATTCAAGAACCCTAAAACTTAAATTTCAAATTAAATTTTGGAAAGGCAAAATTAAGCCCTAAATCCTTAGGGCTAATGATCCCTACATATTTCTAAGTAGAATAGGAACAAGAACTGATTAAAATGATGCAAAAACACGTAAGCTCAAAGTTCAGTTTCTTACCTCTAAAAATGAACTTGTGTAGCACAATTTAGAGGACCTTGGATTGCTTCAAATATTAAGAAAGTTTCTATGAACCTCAGGGAAGCTTTTGAAATGCTCAAAAAGTCTTGATCACACCTGCAACCCATGTAACACCCTTCTAATACCCCGCATAAATAATAAACAATAATCAGAGTAAACATGAAAAGGGCATTACAACTTCCATATAATTCAAACAACAATACTCATGTCATGCCATAAAGGAGAACGTCAACCAAATTTATTCAGATTCATCATGTTAACACAGCGGAATTATCTTTAACATCTGAATAACAAACAGCCAAGTCACAGACTTAGAGCGTCAACATACAAATCCATCCAAAATAAAAAGTTCAGCAAATAATTCTAAACGACGCCCCCAGTGTTACACGACCAGAGCATGACACGGACCCAACTGACTCTAACACTACTTGACGAACTAATCCTCACCAAGTACGAGAGCTACTCCTAAATCTGAAAAATAACAACAGTAAGGGTGAGTCTCATTCACATTTAACTAATGTTATAAGATATAAATAATAAAATATCATTTCACATGCCATTCACCCAATTACAGTTATGATCAGATTCAAACCATAGAATCAGAAGGCAAACAACCAACTTAACACATATTATAACATTGGACAATCTTCCATTCATGTTATAATAGTAAAACAACCTAATGCAATGCAACTACATGCATGTGGTACCAAAAATCTGGGATATAACCCAACTCGCCGATCCACCATCATCAAGGATACGGTAACACCCACTCACTAATTCCACACAATGGGAATTAGCTACCACTGATCCACCATCGTCAAGGACCAGCCACCAAATGATTATGAATGCATGCATCAACCATAACATGCTCATCACCCACATACATCGATCAATGTCATAATCATCAATAAAAAACATATTTCATACCAACAATACATGTATAATAAACACCAGATATAACCACGTCATCATACGGGTAAGACATTCATTAGTGAACCTATAAGCATATCCCACCACAACAAATAAGATCGAGTGTTTTAAAAATAATTCAAGCCACAACTCAAAACACCATTTGAGTATATAAATCATTTGATTAGCTTCACTGTACTCGAAACGGCACCAAAATCCGGCTTACGGTTTAAAGGTTACACATTTTTAAACTTTTCAAAATGACCTGTCGCAAGAACTAACAGCACGTGGCGCCACACACATTCGCGGCGCGGAACGAATCGGAACAACGCCTTCGCGGCGCAACCAAGGTTTCGCGGCGCGGAACGAGAAGAAACTACGCCTTCGCGGCGCGGCCATACTCTCGCGGCGCGTACTGAGCACAACAAAAACTTCCTGGCCTTCTGCCAAGCAGTTCGCGGCGCCAACTCCTGGACGCGGCGCCAACTGGCGATTTCCCGCGCTCCGAATAGCAAAAAACAGCCTGCGATTTCGTCCCTCTTTCACCGAATCACTACCAAACCAAACTCACTCCAACCAGATTTTGCATACAGTGAAATAACACATATTATAACACATTTATAATACATTCAACCATCCAATTATCACCACACAAGATCAATACAATTCATTATAAATCAATTCTCCCAAAAACCTAACATTTCTACAACCTAAGCATAACCCAATTGATCCGAATAACACGATCAAATTCTATCATACTACCTATAATCCCATAATAGAAGATAAACGGAAGAGTCCCCCCTTACCTGAAGGTTGATTCTTCGTTCTTCTTCGCGTCGCACTTTTTCGCTCTTCTCCTCTTTTCACGTTCAGACTTCTTTTCCCAAAACGCTGTAATTCCCTCTATTCCACAACTCCTTCTATTTTATGAAAATAAGCTTATCATTAGTAATGGGCTTCACCACTGACACCCCCCCCCTTCTACTACACGCGACCCTGGCCCATTAGCCTCATTATTTCCATTATTCTCAGTTAACTCAAATAATTCTAATATTTAATCAAAAAATTAATTAAATTGAATAAAGAATTTTATGGGGTGTTACAACTCTCCCCCACTAGAAAAGTTTTCGTCCTCGAAAACATACCTTAGGCAAAGAGTTCTGGGTAGGAGTCCTTCATCTGGCTCTCCAACTCCCACGTAACATTTCCACCGGCTGGTCCTCCCCAAGCTACTCTGACTAATGCTATCTCCTTGCCACGCAATTGTTTCACCTTCCGATCTTCAATCCTCATAGGTAAGGTTTCAACTGTCAGATTATCCTTTACCTGCACATCATCGACTTGGATCACATGAGATGGATCAGCAATGTACTTCCTCAACTGCGATACATGGAATACATCATGCAGATTCGCAAGTGTCGGTGGCAACGCAATGCGATACGCCACTTCTCCAACCCTCTCCGTAATTTGAAACGGACCAATAAAACGCGGAGTCAACTTCCTTGACTTCAGTGCTCTACCAACACCAGTTGTAGGAGCCACCCTCAAGAACACATGATCTCCTTCTTGAAATTCAAGTGTCCTTCTTCTTTTATCATGATAACTCTTTTGACGACTCTGAGAAGTCTTCATCTTCTCCTGAATCATCTTGATCCTTTCTGTTGTCTCCTGAACAATTTCCGGTCCAATCACGGCACTTTCGCTAGATTCATACCAACATAAAGGCGTTCTACACCTCCGACCATACAAAGCTTCAAACGGAGCCATACCAATGCTCGAGTGAAAACTATTATTGTAAGTAAATTCGATCAAGGGTAGATAACTATCCCAAGCACCGCCTCTTTCCAACACACAAGCACGCAACAAATCTTCTAGTGATTGAATCGTTCTTTCTGTCTGTCCATCCGTCTGCGGATGATAAGCGGAACTCAATCTCAGCTTAGTACCCAAAGCCCTCTGCAAACCTTCCCAGAATCTGGATGTAAACCTTGGATCTCTATCCGACACGATACTCGAAGGAATACCATGTAAACTCACTATCCTTTCAATATACAATTGAGCCAGCTTCTCCACTGGGTAATCCATTCTCATTGGTATAAAGTGAGCAGACTTTGTCAACCTGTCCACAATAACCCAAATAGCTTCACAATTCTTCCCCGTCCTCGGCAAACCTGACACAAAATCCATAGATATACTATCCCACTTCCATTCCGGAATAAATAACGGTTGCATAGCTCCATACGGTTTCTGATGCTCAATCTTCGACTTCTGGCAAGTCAAACAAGCATAGACAAATTCAGCTATTTCCTTTTTCATTCCAGGCCACCAAAACAGCTTCTTTAAGTCATGATACATCTTGGTAGCACCAGGATGAATACTCAATCCGCTACGATGTCCTTCTTCAAGAATACTCTTCCTCAATTCGGCAACATCAGGAACACAAACACGATTACCAAACCTCATTATACCATTCTCGTCGATTCTGAATTCACCTCCTTTATCTTGATTAATCAGAGCCAACTTATCAACCAACTCTACATCAGTCTTCTGACCTTCTCGGATTTCCTCAAGAATACCACTAGTCAGCTTCAACATACCCAATTTAACACTGATAGGAGTGTCTTCACATACTAAACTCAAATCTCGGAATTGCTCAATTAAATCCAATTCTCTCACCATAAGCATAGACATATGCAAGGACTTCCTACTCAATGCATCAGCAACAACATTTGCTTTACCCGGATGATAATTCAGTTCAAAATCATAATCCTTGAGAAATTCTAACCATCTTCTTTGTCTCATATTCTCAAAGAGGTACTTCAAACTCTTGTGATCACTAAATACTTCAAACCTTGAACCATATAGGTAATGCCTCCACAACTTCAACACAAATACCACTGCTGCCAACTCTAAGTCATGAGTCGGATAGTTTCTCTCATGCACCTTGAGTTGTCTCGACGCATAAGCGACTACCTGTTGATTCTGCATCAGTACACCTCCTAATCCTGACAACGAAGCATCACAATAAACAACAAAAGATTCCGCCGGATTCGGCAAAATCAAGATCGGCGCACTAGTCAACCTCTTCTTCAACTCTTGGAATCCTTCTTCACATTTCGAATCCCAAACAAACGCTTGACCCTTCCTAGTCAACTTAGTTAACGGTAATGCTAACTTTGAAAAACCTTCAATGAACTTTCTATAGTAACCCGCCAGACCAAGGAAACTACGGATTTCGGAAACTGACCTCGGAGCTTCCCACTGAGACACTGCTTCTACTTTCGTTGGGTCAACGGCAATACCATCCTTAGAAATTACATGCCAAAGAAAGATCACTTCGTTTAACCAGAACTCACACTTTGACAGTTTTGCAAAAAGTTTCTTTTCCTTCAATAGTTCCAATACCACTCTAAGATGATCCGCATGCTCTTCTTCATTCTTAGAATATATTAAAATATCATCAATAAATACTACTACGAACTGATCCAGATAAGGATGGAAGATCCTATTCATATACTCCATGAAAACCCCCGGCGCGTTGGTTACTCCAAATGGCATCACTGTATATTCGTAATGACCATACCTCGTTCTAAATGCCGTTTTCTGAATATCGTCCGTCTTCACCCGAATCTGATGATATCCCGACCTCAAGTCAATTTTTGCTGAACACACATGCTCCAACTAGTTGATCCATCAAATCATCAATCCTCGGCAAGGGATACCGATTCATGATAGTAACCTTGTTGAGTTGTCTGTAATCCACACACAACCTCATTGAACCTTCTTTCTTCTTCACTAGTAACACCGGTGCACCCCACGGTGAGACACTAGGACGAATAAATTTCTTCTTAAGTAAATCTTCCAATTGATTCTTCAACTCATTCAATTCCGATGCCGACATACGATAAGGTGCCATCGACACAGGATTAGTTCCAGGAATTAATTCAATAGCAAAATCCACCTCCCTCTCTGGCGGTAATTCTCTTACGTCTTCAGGGAAAACTTCCGGAAATTCACATACTACCGGTAAGTCACTACTCACCGCTTTCTCTTTCACTTCCATGGACGCAATCAACATAAACACGGCAGCTCCGTCCTTCATTGCTTTATCCACTTGTCTAGCCGTCATCTCCAAGTCCTCAACACTGATATCATCAGGAAAAATAACTGTTTTCGTGAAACAATTGATATGAACCCGATTAAATTGCAACCAATTCATACCCAAGATAACATCAAGTTGTTCCAACGGAAGGCACACTAAGTCCATTCCGAATTCTCTACCAAAAATATCAATTGGACAGTTCAAACAAGCAAACGAAGTAGTCACTGAACCCGACGCAGGAGTGTCAATGACCATACTTCCATTAATCTCAGATATTTCCAAATTCAGTCGTTTAGCACAATCCAATGAAATAAACGAGTGAGTTGCCCCAGTATCTATTATTGCAATTAAAGGAGTGCCATGGATAAAACACGTACCTTTAATCAACCGATCATCTGGAGTAGTCTCTGAACCAGATAAGGCGAACACCTTACCACCAGCTTGATTCTTCCTCGGCTTAGGACACTTAGGACTGATATGACCTTCTTCCCCGCAGTTGAAACAAGTTACAATGTTCCCTTTGCACTCAATAGCAATGTGACCTGCCTTTCCACATCTATAGCACTTCTTTTCCTCACTTTTGCATTCGTGAATGCGATGTCCAGGTTCTCCACACTTGAAGCACTTAATAGGGGCACTAGAGTCTCCCCCACTAGGCTTCTTCCAGCCTCCAGCTTTCTGGTTACCCTTACCATAAGGCTTACCACGATCCATATGCTTTTTCCCTTTCCTGTCGACTAACTCGCGGGAGTGCGACGACTTCAGTTTAATATTGTCCTCTTCAAAGATTCGGCTGCAGTCAACCAAATCGACAAACCTGCGAATTCTCTGGTATCTGATACCCTGCTTAATCTCATCACGGAGACCATTCTCAAACTTAACACACTTCGAGAATTCACTAGCCTCATCATTATTGTAGTGGACATAATACTTTGCTAGCTCAACAAACTTGGACGCATACTCTGGCACAGTCATGTTACCTTGTGTCAGCTCCAAAAATTCAATCTCTTTCCTGCCTCTAACATCCTCAGGAAAGTACCTCCGCAAGAATTCTCTCTTGAACACCGCCCAAGTGATTGCAACACCTGCAGCTTGCAGTTCGTCCCTACTAGCCATCCACCAATCATCAGCTTCTTCAGACAGCATGTGAGTCCCATATCTCACCTTCAGATTTTCGTCACAATCAATCACCCGGAAGATCCTTTCAATTTCCTTCAGCCACTTCTGGGCGCCTTCGGGATCGTGAGTGCCTTTGAAGAACGGAGGGTTGTTCCTCTGAAAACTATTCAGCTGCCTGTCAGCACCAATCCCAGCTCCATTGGCATTCCCTCCTAGCACACCAGCAATCATACCGAGAGCCTTAGCAATCGCGTCGTCGTTCCTTCCTCCTCTTCCAGCCATTGTTCTGCTAAATATCAAACAATATCTATTAGAACAAGAAGTATCGACAGTGTCAACCTTACACTAATCGCATACGAGGGATTAACCGACACTAAGACTCTGACTCAAACGATCGACAATGCTCTGATACCACTATTGTAGCACCCTTCTAATACCCCGCATAAATAATAAACAATAATTAGAGTAAACATGAAAAGAGCATTACAACTTCCATATAATTCAAACAACAATACTCATGTCATGCCTTAAAGGAGAACGTCAACCAAATTTATTCAGATTCATCATGTTAACACAGCGGAATTATCTTTAACATCTGAATAACAAACAGCCAAGTCACAGACTTAGAGCGTCAACATACAAATCCATCCAAAATAAAAAGTTCAGCAAATAATTCTAAACGACGCCCCCAGTGTTACACGACCAGAGCATGACACGGACCCAACTGACTCTAACACTACTTGACGAGCTAATCCTCACCAAGTACGAGAGCTACTCCTCAATCTGAAAAATAACAACAGTAAGGGTGAGTCTCATTCACATTTAACTAATGTTATAAGATATAAATAATAAAATATCATTTCACATGCCATTCACCCAATTACAGTTATGATCAGATTCAAACCATAGAATCAGAAGGCAAACAACCAACTTAACACATATTATAACATTGGACAATCTTCCATTCATGTTATAATAGTAAAACAACCTAATGCAATGCAACTACATGCATGTGGTACCAAAAATCTGGGATATAACCCAACTCGCCGATCCACCATCATCAAGGATACGGTAACACCCACTCACTAATTCCACACAATGGGAATTAGCTACCACCGATCCACCATCGTCAAGGACCAGCCACCAAATGATTATGAATGCATGCATGAACCTTAACATGCTCATCACCCACATACATCGATCAATGTCATAATCATCAATAAAACACATATTT
Organism: Vicia villosa; assembly: GCF_029867415.1. Taxonomy (NCBI): domain Eukaryota; kingdom Viridiplantae; phylum Streptophyta; class Magnoliopsida; order Fabales; family Fabaceae; genus Vicia; species Vicia villosa. The sequence goes on along the minus strand of NW_026706319.1, from coordinate 151,430 downwards.
CATACCAACAATACATGTATAATAAACACCAGATATAACCACGTCATCATACAGGTAAGACATTCATTAGTGAACCTATAAGCATATCCCACCACAACAAATAAGATCGAGTGTTTTAAAAATAATTCAAGCCACAACTCAAAACACCATTTGAGTATATAAATCATTTGATTAGCTTCACTGTACTCGAAACGGCACCAAAATCCGGCTTACGGTTTAAAGGTTACACATTTTTAAACTTTTCAGAATGACCTGTCGCAACAACTAACAGCACGCGGCGCCACACACATTCGCGGCGCGGAACGAATCGGAACAACGCCTTCGCGGCGCAACCAAAGTTTCGCGGCGCGGAACGAGAAGAAACTACGCCTTCGCGGCGCGACCATACTCTCGCGGCGCGTACTGAGCACAACAAAAACTTCCTGGCCTTCTGCCAAGCAGTTCGCGGCGCCAACTCCTGGACGCGGCGCGAACTGGCGATTTCCAGCGCTCTAAATAGCAGAAAACAGCCTGCGATTTCGTCCCTCTTTCACCGAATCACTACCAAACCAAACTCACTCCAACCAGATTTCGCATACAGTGAAATAACACATATTATAACACATTTATAATACATTCAACCATCCAATTATCACCACACACGATCAATACAATTCATTATAAATCAATTCTCCCAAAAACCTAACATTTCTACAACCTAAGCATAACCCAATTGATCCGAATAACACGATCAAATTCTATCATACTACCTATAATCCCATAATAGAAGATAAACGGAAGAGTCCCCCCTTACCTGAAGGTTGATTCTTCGTTCTTCTTCGCGTCGCACTTTTTCGCTCTTCTCCTCTTTTCACGTTCAGACTTCTTTTCCCAAAACGCTGTAATTCCCTCTATTCCACAACTCCTTCTATTTTATGAAAATAAGCTTATCATTAGTAATGGGCTTCACCACTGACACCCCCCCTTTTACTACACGCGACCCTGGCCCATTAGCCTCATTATTTCCATTATTCTCAGTTAACTCAAATAATTCTAATATTTAATCAAAAAATTAATTAAATTAAATAAAGAATTTTATGGGGTGTTACAACCCAGAACTCGATTTCAACTTGAAACTGTAAAAGTTATGGTTAGCGTGCTACGAAAATGGTGTTCCAGATGCAAATCAGAAGTTTAGATAGCTTCTATATGATGTTTAGAAGCTATTAAACTCAAGAAGCCTTAAAACACACGAGTAAAACTCAAGTTCCAAACTTTGGTTCAAAGGTTCTTTAAAGTGAAAATTTGAAGGGTGATTTTGAATTGTGGGTGTTTGGCTTGTGTTTAGCGGTTCTGAATAGCTTCAATATGGAAAATAGAAGCTATTAGGATTGTTGGTTTGATTTGATATTTTGTAAGTTATGAGCTTAAAAGCTTTGAAAATGGGGTAAAAATGGTGATTTTTGGGTAGAGACCTTTTGGTAGGTTAATGAAGGTATGGACAGCTTCTAAATGGTATTTAGAAATTGTTCAAACTCTTGTTTGACACCCAGAACTTGTGGAACTCAAAATCACTATAAAAATGCAAAGATTGGAAAATGGAGAATTTCAAGTGATAGGTGATTTGGAGAATTCTGGTGAAATGATCCAAGAGGCAAGGTCCTCTATTTATAGGCAAGAATTAAGGTTTGTGTATGGCAAAAATTTAGTGTTTTAAGTTCACATGTGACTTGTGTACCATCTTGCTTGTTTGTGAAGAAATGAGAAAGTTATGGTTTCAATGGTGAGGTACAAAGCTTTAAGCATGCTTGCAAGGTTTTGATTTGATCTTAGAGGCTTGCTTGTGGGTTTTAACTTGATTTTGAGGCAGAAGAGACATTGTAGAGGCTCAAGGAGTGGACTTTGTGCATAAAGCTAACTTTACTAGAATGGAAGTGTTAACTTTGTGCCATTAATGGAATGATCAATTGGATAATGGCTTAAACAATTGGATTATAGCTCAAAAGCAAGTGAAATCTTCTGATTATGGTACTTTGAACAAGTTATATGGGCTGCAAGAAAGTAATCTTTCAAATTTGAACAAGTTTGGTTCATAACTTCCTCACTTTCTTCATATTTTTCTTCATTTTCAAGTGTTCATGGTGCCATATTGACAAAATCATATCTCATGAATGGAGCCATAGATTTTCATGCTACTTAGCTCTTTAGAAAGCCCTTGCTACATAATTCAAATGATTAGATAAAATATTCCTCAAACTCGTTTTGGATCATTGAGAAAAATGGCCATAAAGTTAAGAAAAAATACAAGTAAAACACTAGAAAATTTCTAAGTCTTTTGAAAGTTATCTACTTAATTCCATATCTCTCAAAATAATCACTTTTTGAAAAAAGTTCCTATGTGATAAGTTGTTTGTTTTGCCAAGATCTACAACTTTCATGTTGGGAGATTTTTGAGTGTGTAAGCAAAATTTGGAGACCCATGAATTATGTCAAAATACACTTAAAAACCCTAATTTGACTTTTTGTTGACTTTTTGATTCTTGATGATTCTTTGAATTTCCTTTGATCAAATGTCTTCAATATCCATATGATGATGATTTGGATCCTTAAAAGTCCATAGTTGACTATTTTTCTCAAAACTCAAAGGTTGACTTGCACAGTTGACTTTTTCTAGATGAACTGCAGTTTTGTGATTTTCCAATGAATCTAGCTCTCCTTTTCAAATGAATGATATGGAAGGACTATAATGTTGATTTGGATGCTCTTGAATCATATTTTGAGTCTTGGAACCATCTTCTGATTAAAAGTCAACCCTTTAGTGAAATTAGGTCAAAATCCTAATTGGAGCTTCTAATGAACTTGAAGGTGATTGATCTTGCATTGACCCATCTTTGGGCTTTGATATTAATTGGAGAACCCTTTGAATCATGGAAGAATGATGAATTCCTTTGTGGGCCTCAAAACCCTAATTTGCTCAGCCTCTCCCTGATTAGTCTCCTGTCTTGGGACACAAGCAACAAACAACAATTTTTTTTTGTATTTTTGGGTTAATAAAGGTAAATGCATGATGATTATGATAACAATGATGATCCTAATTTTTAGGCTATGATAGGATCTCAGTGGTCAAAAATTGGGGTGCAACAAATGCCCCTATTTAAGTTCCTGATACTTGATGAGGGAAAGGTGGAATCTTCGTCTCAGCACGGTAGGAGAGACTTAAATATAAAAGATAGCACAATTTTGGACCCTGAGAGCCCACATGCATGATATGAAAACAACATATATATTTTTTTGATTTTCATATGGAATAAACAAAAAACAACATTCTTCCTACAAACTAGGAGGAAGGAAACAGATCTACTGGGGACACAGGATAAACAGTCCCTGACACTTGGGAGAAAGGAAAATGTAATAGACTTTGGTAAGCTCAATATTTTTACAGAACAAAGTTTAGTATTCTCCACAGACTGCATTCTCATGCTGGAAGAGGAAATCAATGGGCTTTCTTAATGAACTGTCTCATACACTGGGGAGACTCACTATTCATAAGGGAAAGAGCTAACTTTAGTATGAACTGTCTCGACGCTGGAGAGACTTACCATTCATAAGGAATAATAAACTTCAACATGAACTGTCCTAACGCTGGAGGAACTAACCATTCATAGATAACTTCAACTAATCATTCATAAATAACTTTAACATGAACTGTTTCGACGCTGGAGAGACTAACCATTAATAAATAACTTCAGTATGAACTGTCTCGACGCTGGAGACACTAGCCATTCATTAATAACTTTAGCATGAATTGTCTCGACACTGGAGAGACTAACCATTCATAAAACATCTTCAGGTTCTTCAATAGACTGTCTTCATTATCTATTGTGAATCTTCCATAGTGAACTGTCTTCTTACACCAAGAGACTAATCGTTCACACTACTAGGTTCTTCAACAGACTGTCTTCATCATCTTGAGAAGGCCAACCATCTATTGTGAAACTTCTATCATTCCCAAATTTCTTTGCTAGGAATATTTTTCTTGCTCCTTAGAGACTATCATCTTCTTCCGAGAAGGAAATTAGGGACACCCAAGCTGCTTAAATAAAGAGACCACTGCTTGTTGTCAAGTAATAACTGCAATAGTAATTGCTGGGGATATAAATCCAACTTTCTGGGGAACCATGACTAGGTTCATTTGGAAATATCCGGTCTTCGATTGTGCAGAATAAATGCACCCTGAGAATCCAGGATTCGCTGATCCAAATAATCATGACTGCTGGAGACAAAGTTTAAACCAAGGCGGATTCGGAATGATACACCAAACAAGACACTTCCCATTGAGGAACAAACTCAAAAATGGGGGTTCATCCTATCTACGGACATGTGAATAAGCCTGAACAAGATCTTCTCATGAGGAATAAACTCTCTGGGGAAACATAAAAATTATGTGTCTTTCAGCCTAAAGTTGACGCGTAAATGGAAGAAGTAAACACATTGCTTGGGGAATAATAAGCTTATCATATCAACAAGATGCAAATAATATGCATGAATATATGATGCATGAATGCATGAGTGCATAAGTGAGTGTTATGTGCATACTGATAAAACAGACATACAATAAGATGACCACACTGGGAAATGACAACACCAGGGTATATACTCGCTTGCTTGTCAATAACATCTTCTACTGTAGGGATGCAAATCATGCAGGGGAAGAGAATATTCTTCAAACCAATCTTCATCATCATCAAAGGAGTCATTCCGAGAAGAAAACCCATTGAAAAGGGGAACACATTCCGAGAAGAAAACCTATCTTTGGCTGGAGACAACTTGTGTCAAGACCTAGCTGCTTTGTTGGAGTGAAATCTGTCGGTGCTTTCGCTTCTTGTTTTGAGAACCAACTCTCCAGGGGTTTTTAGGTCAACATTCTCCTCTGTATTCAAAATTCTTAAGAAAATGTTCTATCATTTTATTTTGAAAAACAACTTTTGACTTTGTTTCAAATCTATTAATTTTAAAAACAAAATATTGCAAGATAGAATAAAATAATAATTCCAAGAAATGAGATAAGGCTCAAATTTCATTAATGGAGTGGTAGTTTGCAAACGAAAAGGCTCCATGGATAACAAAGTTTGAAAATGGTAACTTTTATCGGAAAGGGTACACTGAAATACAATGATCACTAGTCTCCCTATCAACTTTTGAATATCACGCGTACTCTGACGTTGGTTGAGAGTCTTCATAAAATTTTCAGGATGGTCAGGTGATACCGGATGTGGTTACTTGCCATATTCCCTAATTTTTGCATGAATTGACTTTGCAGGTTTTCAATTCATCGGGATGCTTTTCTTTTCTTTTTATTGTCTCTAATTTTTGCCTGGACCGCCCTTTCAGGTTTTCAGTCCACCGAGACGCTCATTTTTGCCTAAGTCGCCTTTTCGGGTTTTCAACTTAGCGAGCTTTTTCTTTTTAGGTGAAGTATTTCTTGACCACATCGGTATTCACAGGACATGGGAATTCTTCACCATCCATAGTTGCAAGAGTCAAAGCACCGCCTGAGAAAGCTCTCTTAACAACATATGGGCTTTCATAATTGGGAGTCCATTTCCCCGTGGGATCAGGTTGAAGAGGTAATATCTTCTTGAGTACGAGATCGCCTTCCTTGAACCTTTGAGGTTTGACTTTCTTGTCAAAGGCTCTCTTCATTCTTTCTTGGTAAAGCTGATTGTGGCATAATGCGGTCATTCTTTACCCGGTTGGAGACACAGGCCACCTGTGGATCAAGTAAGGTGAAATAGTAGACAACTCGATCATCAATAAAGAGCCTGTACTGATATGGATGGGAAGAAGCTTGGCGCATAAGTCCACGGTCTAAGCAAAAATCAATGTCAATACATGTACTACCACAATACATGGGGTCAACTGGAGTAACTGATTATCCAAACCCAAAGCAGATACAATCAACGTCACATTCCCACCAGCGTGTAAATATCCCTCAATGGACGATGCAGCCATATTGAGACTTTCTATCAAGAAATTTCCACTCGCGATGGGACGCGACTGACTAATGCAGTATAAAAATAAGATCTCCTCTGCAGTCACGAGTGAAGGTGGAGAAAAACACAAGAAATGAGGGATTCAATTGTGTTCTTTATCAATTTAAAATCCCTTTCTTTCCATTAACGTCTTTTCTTTCACTTAATCATCCATTGGACTATGCTTTAATGTTGCGGATGCATGAAGAATGCATAACCAATAAGATGTTCATTTTTACTTCTAAAAGATATTAGAACTTCTGACTTGTTGTCATACCCTAATTTTGACCCCCCCTGAGATGTCACATCTCCAGACTTTTCATCAAATTCAAAACAGATACTCAGAGCAGTCACTTATTCATCTGGTATTTAATCGAGGATGTTCTAGAACAAAAGAGCACAGGAAAAGGATCAATCAATAAAAGGAATAGTCTCCAATACAATCATAGGACTCAAAAGCTTCATTCTATTCACCTATGATTGATTAGACACCAGTCATCAAGACTCAGGTTTGCTCAATTCACCAGACTAGGGTTTTGAGCCCGTCAAGGATTAAAATCAGGGACCACATTTGGGAAACCCTAAGGAGCTTTAAGACATCTATCAAATGGTTCAATCATCTTCAAATGATTCATATGACAATACCTATAGGACATTACACTTAAAATTCACGATCTACAGTCACCAGTTTCATCTGGTCGACAATTAGGGTTTCAGACCTAATTCACTTGCACAGTTAACTTTTAATCAGGACATGGATCCACAACTTAAAACATGGCTCAATAACTTCTATTACCTCAATATAATCCATTCAAATCATCCATTTGGGAAGGAGAGCTTGATTCAACACAAAAGTCCAAAATTTCACTTCATCTGGAAAATGTCAACTATACAAGATCACCTTTGACTTTTAGGGTTTTTGGTCAAACCATGACTTTTAAGGACCAATATCATCAATATATGATTATTGAACTCATTTGGCCAAAGAAAATCAAAAAAATTCATCAAGGATCAAAAAATCAACAAAAGTCAAACTAAGTGCCTTTTGACCTAGTTCATGGATCTTAAAATTTCACCTACACAACTCAAAAAACTTCCAACATGAAAGTTGTAGATCTCATGAAATAAAACAACTTCTTACAATGCAACTTTTTTCAAGAGATCAATCATTTGAGAGATTTAGGCTTTGGAAAGTGTTTTTAACCTAGTTTTCTTCCAACTTCAGGCCCATTTTTCACAAATTTCCGAAATGATTCTAAAGAAACCCCATAATAATGAAATGAAGTAGATGTTTAGGGATTTCAAAATTGTGCTCAACCTTCTCCAAATTCATTTTGAGCTAGGAGTTATGATGGTCCAAAGTCAGGCCTATGGAGTAAAATTTCAAGACATGACCAACTTTGGTTTTGACCAAATTATGCAAATGCCTACACTAATTGGTGCCTCTAAACTTCAGAAACATTATGAGGGATAGGATGGAATCATTTGCATCATTGCACTAATATTTGAAGAGAATATTCCAAAACCAAAACATGTGATTATGTAATCGTTACATTTGTTAATTTATGGCAAATGGTGATTCATCAATTGGAATCTTTTCTAAGCCAATTAGAACTCTCCTCTGCATCAGAATTGTCCCCTAAGATTACAAGAGATCAATGGATGGGGAGCTAGCTCGAAAATGCAATGATCACATCTTGATATTCTTTGAAATTTCTTCATGCCTATGAAACCAAAACTACTTCACTAAGCAAGCTCTCTACATCCAAATGCTCTGAACCTTTTGCATATAAATAGAAGAGCCCTCCTCAGTATTCAACATACCAAAGCAATTCTACTTCTTGATTTCTCTTTCTCTCCCTCATGCTTATGGTTTTCAAAAGTTCTTTGGCAAGAAGAATCGATTTCTTCAAACCAGAGCTTTTCTTTTGAAAGTAAGCATTCTAACATCTCAAGGAGGTTCATTAGAAGTGATCCAAGCACCTGGATCACTTCTGTAAGTGAAGGAGCACCATAGTCACTTCCATTTTGAAGCTCGAGCAGTTGGAGGTCTGTAGCACAATTCAGGAGGTGTCAAGCAAGTCCAAGCATCCAAACAGGTTCATTAGGGTGTAGTGAAGCTATCCAGATAGTCGCAGCACATCTGTAAGTACAGAATCCTCAACCTCCATGTTCACTTGAAGCTCAAATCGAGGGAGTCGAGCAGTGCAATTCTGAAGCATTCAAGTTGCAATAAGCATTCAGTTAGCAACACTGAGTCCCCATGAAGATTTTAGGATCATTCAGCCATAGCCTGAAGTTCTCCACCATAGCCATCGACCTCCATTTTCAGAGGTATTTTTCCAAACCCTAACACTCATATTTAAGTAATCTTCTTGATATATCTCGATACGAGTTTATTCAGCATCATCAGAGGATTAAAAACCCTCTATCATCATTCATTTATTCATCTTCTTCATCATTTAATTTTAAAATTAGGGTTAATGTGTTCTTCGTGTTCATACTGAAATTCGTTAGTTACACTTAGAATAAATGAATTCTGAACTCATGATCATGTTCCTCGTCCAAAAACGAGCAAAATTGATGTTTACATCATACCATTTGGTTGAGAAACCAAAGAGTTAGAAATTCAAATTCTCACGAGCTCAAGGAAGAAGATGACTATGGTGGCGCGCAAATTTGAATCTGTTGGGAATTTTTTAAATAAAACTAATTAAGTGTGGTTATATTGCAAACTGAGCGTGTAGCTCAGTTGGCAAGGTTTTGTGAAAAGGTTACAAGGGAGCGGGTTCGAGGCTTGCTAGGGCCAAAACCAATTTTTTACCACTTTTCTTCTCTAATTTCTTCATAACTTAAACCATTTAATTCACCTATCAAAATAATTCATTTTAATTTCATTCTTCACACACTTGTCAATTAATATATCTATTTTATGAACAATCAAAAAAATCATAAAAATATTATTTATTTCATGTGTTTTTAATAAGTTTAAAATGGTTTATTTTTAGTGTTTTTTTTAATACTTCAAATATATGTTTTCATTTGTTTTTAACCTAATTATTATATGAATAATTTTATGATAAAACCCTAAGTCATTTAGGTCATATTTAAGTATATATTTTACCTTTACTTTAATTAAGTTGACTTTTGTCAATTTTCAAAACTTGTTTTCAAACTTCGAATGAATAGATGGTAACGGTTTTCAGACGACAAAACCTTGTATCATTTCAAATCATTTTCAACTATTCTTTTCATAAACAGTAAATCATTTCTTAGTCTGATTTTCAAAACTGTATTTACAAAATCTTCTCATCTGTTTTCAAAACATTCTTCTGGTGTTTGAAGGGCATTATTCCCGGTGAAACTCTTCAGATACCTATGTGACCTAAGGTCCATCTTCACTTCTTCTGTTTTCAAAAACCTTTAACTGTTTATAATAAATATTCAACTGTTATCAATAAACAATTAACTACTGGTGAGGCTTTACACATACATCTTCAAAGGCCTCCACTCCATCCAGGTTAGGCTTTATAGCTTTCAATTTAGAGTCTTTATTTAAATTACTGTAAAAAATAAACTGTTTATATATATTGTTTAGGACTACGTCTGAGTGTAAACCTTAGGACAGTTAAACTATATATATATTATAGGACTATGGCCTAGGATTGAGAATGTCTTCCTGGTGAAGGTGTCATACCCTAATTTTTGACCCCCCTGAGATGGCATATCTTCAGGATTTTTCATCAGGTCAAGACAAGTACCCAGAGCAGTCATTTCTCCATCTGGTACCTAATCGAGGATGCTCAAAGACAAGAAAGCTCAGGCAAAGGATCAATCAATACAAAGATTAGTCTCTAATACAATCATGGGGCTCAAAAACTTCACTTTTCTCATCTATGATTGATTAGACATCCAGTCATATGAGTACAGGTTTACTCAGGTCACCAGACTAGGGTTTTGAGCCTATCAAGGACTGAAATCAGGGATCACATTTGGGAAACCCTAAAAAACCTCAGAGGGTCATTCAAAGACATCAATCATCTTCAAATAACTCATATGACAAGATCTACTAGACATCACACTTCAATTCAAAGTCTACAGTCATTATTTTCACATGGTCGACAAATTAGGGTTTTGACCTAATTCACCAAGATAGTTGACTTTTGATCAGGGCATGAATCCAAAACTCAAGACATGATTCAAGGATCTCTACTACCTCCATATAATCCATTTATATCATCCATTTGGGGAGAAGATCTTATTTCTACACAAAAGCCCAAAAATTCACTTTGTCAGGAAAAAGTCAACTGTGAAGGATCATCATTGACTTTTAAGGTTTTTGGTCAAAAAATGACTTTCAAAGATCAATATCATCAATATATGGATGTCAAAGTCATTTGGCCAAAGAAATTCAAAGAAATTCATCAAGGAGCGAAAAGTCGGGAATTAGGGTTTTTGAAGGCATGGTGAGATCTCAAAATTTCACCTACACAACTCAAAAAACTTCCAACATGAAAGTTGTAGATCTTGCCAAATAAAACAACATCTTACAAGGGAACTTTTTTCAAAAGATCAACCATTTATGAAGTTTTGGAAATTTTGAAGTTTAGGTCATAAACACTTGGAAATTTTTCTAAGTGTTTTAACCTAGTTTTCTTCCAACTTTGGCCTCATTTTTCACAAATTTCCCAAAGGATTCTGAAGAAGACATAAACTAATGATTTAAAGTAGATGTTTAGGGCTTTCCAAATTGTGTTCAACCTTCTCAAAATTCAATTTGAGCTAAGAGTTATGCTTGTTCAAAGTTGGCCTCATGAAGTGAAATTATAGGTCATGCATCATTTTGGAACTTTGAAGTTTTGTGCACATGACCTCAATTATGGATGATACACGACCCATAATACATCTGCAAACATGCCATGCATTCATTTTCACCATGCCATGATAATTGAAGAAGATTCCTAAAACAAGAACATGTGATTATGTAATGATTACATTTGAGAATTTATGGCAAATTGATGAATCACCCAAGGAATCTTCTCACCAACCAATTAGAGCTCACTTTGCATCTGAATTGTCCCCTAAGATCAGATAGAATCAATGGATAGGGGAGGTGGCTCGAAAATGCAATGATCACATTTGGATATTCTTTGAAATTTCTTCATGGCTAAGAAACCAAACTTACTTCACTAAGCAAGCTCACTCTCTCACTCAGTACTGAGACATTTGCCTATAAATAGGAGAGCACAATTCAGTAGAAAAACACACCAAAGCAACCATATTACTTGCTTTCTCTTTCTCTTCTCTTGTTCATTGTTTTTCAAAGTTCTTTGGCAAGAAGAATCGATTTCTTCAAACCAGAGCTTATCTTTGGGAAGTGAGCATTCTAACATCTCAAGGGAGGTCATTTGAGGTGATCCAAGCACCTGGATCACTTCTGTAGGTGGAGGAACACCATTGTTGCTCTCACTTTGGAGCATCTGCAGTTGGAGGTCCATGGAGTGATTCAGAAGGTTTCAAGGCAAGCCAATCATCCAGACACACTCCTCAGGTCATAGTGAAGCTAACCAGATGGCTGCAGCTCATCTGTAACTCGAGAATCAACACCCTCCATGTTCACTTGAAGCTGAAATCGAGGGAGGTCCATAGAACAATTCAGGAGGTTTGAGGTCATTACAAGCATTCAGTTAGCATCACTGAGCCACAAGGAAGCTTTTGGGATCATTCATACAAGCCCAGTTGCTCTCTATCATCCTCACGATCTCCATTTTCAGAGGTAAGTTTCTGAACTTCACCTCTTTAATTTAAGCACTCACTGAGTTAAAGCTCGATTCTATCTTGTTTAGCATCATCAGAGGATTGAAAACCCTCTATCATCTTGCATTTATTCATCTTGTTTGTCATTTAATTTCAAATTTAGGGTTTATATGTTCTTAGAGTTTTCTGAGAAATTAGGTAGCTATAGTTCATATAAATAAATGTTAGTTACATATCTGGATTCGTGAGGAAACTTAGAACAAGATTGATGTTTACATCATGTCATTTAGTTGAGAAACCAGAGAGTTAGGATTTTGAAAATCTTTGAGCTCGAGGAAGAAGATGACTATGGCCATGGCGCGCAAAATTTGAATCTGGGGCCAAAGTTTATTTTATTTTGAATGGTGTGCGTTTTATTAACGACTGAACAACTTGCCCTAGTGGCCACACATGCGCTCTTAGTCTCCTCATGCCCAAAGTCTGGGGTTCAAATCCCCCTCGCCCCAGACTTTTTGCTTCATTTATTTTTCAATGTTTTGCCACTTGTTTGAAAATATAATAAGTTGGATGTGCATTTTAAACAAACTGCGCGCGTAGCCCAGATGGTGGGTGTTTTGGCCAATGACTTGGAGGGCGTGAGTTCAACCCCTCTAGGTGACAAAACCATTTTTTTTATCACTTTTCACACTAAATTTCTTCACAACTTCACACAATTAATTCACCTATCAAAATAAATCATTTTCACTTCATTTTTCATACACCTATTATTTAATATATCTATTTTGTGAATAGTCAAAAAAATTATAAAAAATATTATTTATTTCTTGAATTTTAATTAGGTTTAAAATAGTATGTTTTTAAGTGTTTTCTTAAATACTTTAAATATATATTATCACTTTATTTTAACCTAATCACTTTGTAAATAATTTTATGATAAAACCCTAATTGTTTAGGTCTTAATTAAGTAAAAATCTTTATTTTTACTTTAATTAAGTTGACTTTTGTCAAAACTGTTTTCAATCTCTGATTAAATCAAATGATTAAGGTTTTCAAACAACAAAACCTTATATCATTTCAAATCATTTCCAACTGTTTTTATCACCAGTACTGCAAAGTACTGGGCCTCTAATAGAGTGTAAGTCCCAAAAACCTTCTCTTCTTAGCTTGTTTTCAAAACTGTATTTTCAAAATCTTCTTTCTGTTTTCAAAAACATTCTTCTGGTATTTGAAGGGCATTATTCCCGGTGAAACTCTTCAGATACCTATGTGACCTTTGTCCATCTTCACTTCTTCTGTTTTCAAAAACCATTAACTGTTTATCATATATATATTCACCTGTTATCAACAAAACAACAAAAATTACTGTTGAGGCTCTGTACATACTTCTTCAATGGCCTCCACTCCATCCAGGTTAGGCTTTACAAGCTTTCAATTTACAGTCTTTATTTAAATTACTGTCAAATATAAACTGTGCATATATATATTAGTTTAGAACTACGTTTGAGTGTAAACCCTAGGACAGTTAAACTATATATATATTATAGGAATATGACCTAGGATTGAGAATGTCTTCCCGGTGAAGGCTCTTTCCTAATTAGAGATCTGTAGTTCAAACCCCCAAGATGAATTATTCCCGGTGAAACATCTTGGCAAAAACCTTAGAATCCAAATAAATAGGACATATCCACCCAAAGAGGAATTATTCCCGGTGAAACCTCTTACCCATTTGCTTAGAGCCAAAATAAGTTCAAAACTACATAGCTTTCTCTTGTGCTATAACAAGGACCCTCGATTAGCCTCCTCTTGGGCTTTGTACAAGGACCCACAGGCTTCTTAAAAGCATTTCCAGCTTCCTCTTGAGCTTGTATACAAGGACCCATCAGGTTTCTTATAAACATAGGAACAGGTCTTTAGTCACCTTTTAGCCTACCCTGGTGAGTTTCTTCCAATTTAAACCAGACCTTAAACAAGCTAAGTTTGTCTCAATTTTTGCATTGAGTACACCTTTTGGAATGAGAGACATGGACAGTCTCTGTCACCTTTATCTTCATCAATCTTCCTTAGCAGAGTCTAGGATCCATGTTTGGTCATCCTCAGCATTGAGTCAGCCTTCATCTTGGGCTTTAAACAAGAAGTCTCCATTAGATAATCTTTCTGCCATTCATATTAATAAAAACCCCTGGAAAGGGTTAGCCTCCAACATCTGTCTAAAATGTCAAAATCCCTGGAAAGGGTTAGCCTCCAAAATTAATTAATAAATAATTTCATTCTCTTAGGAGATAATTTCCCCAAAAGAGTCAAAATCCCTGGAAAGGGTCAGCCTCCAAAAAACATGATAAAGTCAGTCTTTTAACAGACAAATTCACCAGCTGAGTCAAAATCCCTGGAAAGGGTTAGCTTCCAAAGAAAAACAGTCTTTTAATAAATAAAATCTCCTCAGTAGAGTCAAAACCAACAAAAACAGTTAGCCTCAACCTTGGGCTTCATACAAGGCACCCAAACAATAAAACTCCCCTGTCAAGAGTCAGCCTCAACCTTGGGCATTGTACAAGGCAGATAATAGAGTCTCCCCAGTGAGTTCTTCATCACTCAGTAGCCACAACCTTGGGCTTTGTACAAGGCAGATAAACCATATTTTTCATGTGTCAAAGATTCCTAACACTTAGGATCTTTCCCCATATAGTCATCCATACTTAATTCATTTAAGAGTCCGCCACAACCTTGGGCTTTGTACAAGGCAGAAAATAATGTTTTCCCTAGCAACAGTCAGCCACAACCTTGGGCTTTGTACAAGGCACATAAAATAGAGTCATTCATAGTCTTAAAAATTCAATTATCCTTAACAGTTAGCCACAACCTTGGGCTTTGTACAAGGCACATAAATAGAGTCTCCCTAAGTAGAGTCAGCCTCAATTCTGGGCTTTGTACAGAAAACAAAAATACCCTGTAATTAACCCCCAGTGGAGCCATCTCCCAGAGTCAATAATAATAATTAATCAATCAAAAAGCCTCAAGCTTGGGCCTCATACAAGCCAGCTAAAGTCAAATCTTTTATACAGTAGATAGACATAGCTTATCTCTATAGAGAGATATTTTTACTACTCTACCACATTCAAACAAACATTTCCATTTCAATTTCAATTTTAATCAAGTCTCCCATTTAGGATTTTGAAAGGCATGAGCTGGCAGTAAAACCCAGACATGTGGTAACTTTCCCTAATTTGGATGAGCATCTTTCTTTCATTTAAGAGGCATTTGACTGGTATACTTGCACATACACAAGTAAGGTCCCCCTCTTGAATGAAATGAATTCAGTTATTCTGTCACTCCTTTAAATGTTTGTGGTAGAATAGTACAAATACCTCTCTGTAGAGATAATTTCATGTCTCTTTACTGTAAACAGAGATTTAATTCCAAGCTTCAACCTTGAGCTTCAAGCAAGGCACCAAAAATAATTAATTTCCCTAGTTAGTTCCCCGAACTACATTAAGCTCTGACTTCCACTAGGGATATGTAGGCATGAGGTTCACAAGGAATCTCAGCGAGCTAATAAAATACCAAAAATAGTCAGTTTGTCTGTCTGTCTGTCTTTTCAAATCAATTCAATTCCTTCTCCTAACACAAAGGAGAAACTTTCCCAATCATTAGCAATAAACACAAACACAATGACACAGAGAAGGTTCCTGTAGAGTACTACAGATATGTAGGGTGTTTAAACACTTCCCTATGTATAACCGACCTCCCGGACTCCAGAATTTCTAGTCTAGGTGAAATCCCCACACTTAGCAAACTCCTAGGGTTTAGTTGAGATCTTTTTTCCCCTTTCCTACTCGTAGGACAAATAAGAAAGTTCGTGTGATATCGTAGGAAGAACTGAAACAAAATTCATCCCACCACGGGCGCATTCTCCTTCCAAATTTCGCGTGAAGGGTTTAGCGTGCCGTCCTCCCAAGTGAAACGGGGAGGTAAAAGAAAACGACACCATAGAAAAATGGCGACTCTGCTGGGGAAATAAGTGTTCAAAACCTTGGTTTTTCATCCAAACCAATGGTTGACCTGTTGCTGGTCCAGCCCCAATGAGGAATTAGGGATGCCAAATTCCCCCTCAAACAAGAGAGGTCCTGCCTAACCTCTGTGTCATATCATGTGTTTGATGCATTTATATTTGTTTATTCTGTTTATTCTGTATCGGGAAAGGGCTTGATTCCCCCTTGTGGTGAGAAATCCTATACCCGGATTTGAGTGCAACATAAGATAGGATGGAGGATGTCTTCCCGGTGAAGGCCCTCTAATCTTGGTTTCCAAGTCTACTCTTGGGATTTGCCTGGCTGGTTGTGATTAACTGCGCCACTGCATTCCGAGACTGATTTGTACCAGGAGGACCTAGAAACACATTAACCCCACTTAAAGCCTTTTTTAGGACGTAGAGCGGTGATTACGGAAGTAATTGTCACGCAGATACTACACTCAGAGAAAACTCTCTTATAGATACCAATCAACGTATCTTTAAGGTTGAGCAAAAACTCTGAGACCCTTAGAACCCGTTCTACAGGTACAAAAATCCTTAACCTTAGTTTACCATTGGGGCGGGGATTGCGTTTTGACTTCATGACCACTATACCATTCAACGCCATGTTTGTTTAAAACTCTTGTGTGTGCATTCATGCATTCATGCATCATTCATTAATAAACAACTAAAAACAAAAAAAGTCTTTTTCGAGTCATTTTTCAAGGAAACTAAATAACGAACGTTTTGAACTTCATAGAAAGAGAGAAACGGAGAAAGGACTTAAGGATCTATACCATGGATTACGGAAGAAAGAGAGCTAGGAAATACACCTTCAAGATTCCCCAGGTCGAGGAACTGGGAAAGCTCGGAAAACTGGTGGTCCACACCCAGGCTTTCAAGGAGAAGTATGGAAAACTTCTGTCTTTGCTCAATACCAACATGGTGGATGGGATCCGTCCCACCTTGGTACAGTTTTACGATCCGACGTATCACTGCTTCACCTTTCCAGATTATCAGCTCATACCTACGTTAGAGGAGTACTCTCGTCTAATTAGAATACCCGTGTACGCGCAAGATCCGTACTCCGGTTTGGAAAAGAATCCTGACGACACTATCATTGCTGCAACTACTCCTTTGAACGTAGTCGACATCAGAACTCATATGGTGAGTAGAGGAGGAATTCAAGGATTGCCCTCCAAATTCCTGTTTGATCAAGCTCGGTACTTCGTCAGCATCCAAGATATGAGCGCTTTTGAGGAAATCTTGGCTTTGCTTATCTACGGATTGTTTTTGTTCCCTAACATTAACGATTTCGTCGACATCAACGCAATTAAGATCTTCTTAATTGGAAATCCAGTTCCAACCTTGCTTGCGGATGCTTATCACTCTGTGCATTCAAGAAACCTGCAGCGAGGAGGATTAATCACATGCTGCGTACCGTTGTTATACGAATGGTTCGTTTCGCACCTGCCAAAGTCTAGCACTTTCTGGAACATGAGGGATGGCCTTTACTGGTCACAGAAAATCATGTCTCTCACTCATACAGACATTGATTGGTGTAGTCCTGACAACGACGAAACCAAGATCATCTTCAGTTGCGTAAGTTTTCCCAACGTACCCCTTATTGGAACTAAGGGAGGAATCAGTTACAATCCAGCTTTAGCCCGTCGTCAATACGGCTATCCCATGAAAAACATTCCAAGTAATATTCAATTGGAGGGTCTGTTCTTCAAGAACATTGACGATCATGGCAACATGCTGAAGAAGGAAATTGTCCAACCCTGGCGTCTTGTTCACAGCAAAGGGAGAAGATTGTTAGGAAAACATCTTTGCATCTCCCTGGATCCTTACCTTCAATGGGTACGCGTCAGAGCATTCAAGCTCAGGATGCCATATCAACATCAAGAACCTATTCCCCTAAGGGAACCAATTTACCTTTTCTCCACCGATGTTGAAAAACTGCAAGCGGCATTAAACAAGGTATGCCAAGAAAGGAATGCTTGGAGGAACAAGTATCGAATTGTCAACACGGAAAATGTTGAAATTCAAAACATCCTAAGAAGGAAGGATGAGTTACTTGAAGTACTCGATCGACAAGTGACACAATCATCACTTTCTCATCATATCCCTCCTGCTTCCTGGATCATCGATCAGCTCACGTCAGAGAACGCTCAGCTCAAGAAACAGAAGAAGATGTTAGAACGTGAAGTCGGCTCTTCATCAAAATTTTAGAGTCCTTTCTCTCAGTTTCTCTGTATTTCCATTTTCAAAGTGTGTAAAAACGGCGTTTTCGCTTAATTAATAAAAGTTTGATGTTTCATAACGTAATTATGGTGTTTCCTTGAAAAATATTAACTTAATTGCATATCATACATCGCTTTAGTCGTACGCACTGACACGAGAAATGTCGCGGATCTAATAGTCACTTTCCTTTCTCCAGAAAGAGAGGAGGAGAAAGAGGTGAACCAAGACTTTCAAGCTGTCTCATCCATACAACACTCGTTCAAGTCGCAAGAAAAGAATGGAAGACTTTGAGCAAGAGAATGAAGAACTCAGAGAAGAGATTAATACTCTCAAAGGTACTGTTGAAAGGCTCAATAGTATGGTAGAAGCCCTGGTAGTTGCGCAGAATCGACCAACGCCAGAAGAGCCGCAAAGGACTGTGGTTTCCGAGATTGTTTCTACTCCTATTCCTCAGTATACCATGCCGCCTGATCGACCTTGGGGCATGCCGTATAACTTTACTCCAGAAGGGTACATACCTCCAGCTTCTGAAGCTCCAAAAGTCACCATGGATATGCGTCCACCGGAGGGTTACAAACCTCTGGAAATTGAAGTTCCAAGAGCAACGGCAATGGGTTTCGCACAACAGAATACTGAGATACCAAGATCTGCTGTCATGGCTTCTCCACGACCAATTATGCATACTTTTCCCGCGCAGGGCGGACAAGTATATCATCACGCTCCCAGTGAGGACGCTGGCGTGTATGAAAGATTGGACGAGTTCCAGGAACAGTTTCTGCAAATGCAGAAGGAACTCAAGACTCTCCGAGGACAAGATCTATTTGGAAAGAATGCTGCAGACCTCTGTCTGGTTCCAAATGTTAAGATTCCTCACAAATTCAAAGTACCAGAATTCGAGAAGTATAAAGGGAATTCATGCCCACAAAGTCATCTTGTGATGTACGCTCGAAGAATGTCAACTCAGACTGATAATCAACAATTACTCATTCATTATTTTCAAGACAGCCTGACTGGTGCTGCACTCAAATGGTACATGAACTTGGACAGTTCAGAGATTCGTACTTTTCGAGACCTCGGAGAGGCCTTCGTCAAACAGTATAAGTACAATCTGGATATGGCTCCCGACAGAGATCAACTCCGGGCCATGACTCAAAAGGATAGAGAAAGCTTCAAGGAATATGCTCAGAGATGGCGTGAAGTTGCTGCTCAAATTTGTCCACCACTTGAAGAGAAAGAAATGACAAAAATCTATCTCAAAACTTTAAGTCCATTTTACTACGGACGAATGGTTGCAAGTGCACCAAGTGACTTTACCGAGATGGTAAACATGGGTGTGCGTTTAGAAGAAGCAGTTCGAGAAGGACGCTTGAACAAAGAACCAGAATCTTCTGTTGGTCCAAGGAAGTATGGAAGTTCTTTCCAGAAGAAAAAGGATCAAGATGTCAGCAATGTCTTGCACAAAATCAAGAAGAAATTCCAACCTCAAGTTGCAACAATAACTCCGGTTGTTAACTCAGCGCCAGCTTATCAACCTCAGGTCTCGCAACAACAAATTCAACAAAGGTCGCAGCAACCTCAGCAGCAGGTTCGACCTCCAAATTACAACAATCGGGCTCCAAGGTATCCTGCCTTTGACCCCGTACCAATGCCGTATGCAGAATTGTTTCCAACATTACTGGAAAAAGGACTCATTCAGACAAGGAGTCCTCCAAATCCTACAAACAGTTCCTCACCATGGTATAAGGCTGACCAATCTTGTCCCTATCATCAGGGGGCACCAGGTCACAATATTGAGAACTGTTTCCCTTTCAAGATTGACGTCCAACGATTAGTGAAGAGCGGAATGCTATCCTTCAAAGATACTAATCCAAACGTCCAAGCAAATCCTTTGCCGCAGCACAAAGAAGCTTCAGTAAATCTGGTAGACCAACACCCCAATGTCATTCAAATCTACGACATTCGTCAGATAGGGGAAAATCTTGTTAAGATGCACGCTAAACAAGCTGGGTACGGTCATGTACCACCTCACAACTACTTCACATGTGAAATTTGTCCAAAGAATAATCAAGGATGTGCCGTAGTTCAAGCTGCATTACAAGAACAAATGGACTTGGGATGGATTCAACATATCCGAGTCAGAACTGAACATGACATCAACATGGTTCAAGGATGTCCAGGAGAATACAAAATCTACAAAGTTGAAGACCTTGAAGGATCGGTAGTCAGATTCCACAAAACTTTAAATGGACTTGCCTACTTTGGAACAGATTTCCACGCTTACAGTAGATGCAGAATCTGTCGAAGAAATTCACGAGGATGTTTGCGTGTTCGCAACGACATTCAAAAGCTAATGGATGACAATACCATTACTGTTCTTGCCAACAGAGAAGATGACGAAGTCTTTACCGTATCTCCTCAAATTAATCAAGTTGAACCTATGCAAGTTAAATATGACAGCAGGAAGACAGCAGTTGCACCACTAGTCATCTACTTACCAGGTCCTGTACCGTATGAGTCTGACAAGGCTATACCATACAAATACAACGCTACATTCATTGAAAATGGTAAGGAAATACCATTACCGTCTGTTGTCAACATTGCTGATGTTAGTCGAGTCACCAGAAGTGGACGAGTCTTCAACAGAACAACAGAAAATGTGGAGAAACCTTCAGAGGAAGTACCACATAGGCAAGATAATCATCCGACCAATGCTGTTCAAGCGAAAGAAAATGATGAGATCTTGAAGTTAATCCAGAGGAGTGAATACAACATTGTAGATCAATTACTACATACTCCGTCTAGGATTTCTGTTCTTTCCCTGCTATTGAGTTCTGAAGCTCATAGGGAAGCTCTACAGAAAGTTTTGGAACAAGCTTTCGTAGAACCAAGTGTTACAATAAGCCAATTCAACAACATCGTTGCCAACATCTCCGCCGGAACTAGCCTAAGTTTCTGTGACGAAGATCTTCCTGAAGAAGGAGTGGACCACAATCTTCCACTTCACATCTCAGTTGGCTGCATGGGTGATACACTCACAGGAGTCCTAATAGACAATGGATCCTCTCTCAACGTCATGCCTAAATCAACATTATCAAGATTATCCTTCGAAGATTACCCTCTAAGAAAAAGTCATGTCATCGTCAAAGCATTTGATGGATCAAGGAAGTCAGTTTTCGGAGAAGTAGATCTTCCCATAACTATTGGACCTCAGACGTTCAAAATCACTTTCCAGGTTATGGACATTCCAGCACAATATAGTTGTTTGCTAGGTCGCCCATGGATTCATGAAGCTGGGGCAATTACTTCAACACTTCATCAGAAACTGAAGTTCATAAGAAATAACAAATTGGTAACCGTATGTGGAGAACGAGCTCTAATCGTCAGCAACCTGTCATCATTCTCCGACATAGAACCAAAAGAAGTTGTTGGAACTAAATTCCAAGCACTTTCCTTAGACAAAGGAAAGGAGAAAGCAGCGTCTATCTCTTCATACAAAGATGCAATCCAAGTTGTAAAAGATGGCACTACCAGTGGTTGGGGGCACATTAATATTCCTACCAACAACAAGAATAGAACAGGAATTGGATTCTTTCCAACATCATCAAAAGCTATCCCAGGGATTGAGGTAGTTCTCCCAATTCAAGAAACTTTCTGCAGTGGAGGTTTTCTTCAACCTGTTCAACAAACAGTCAATATCATCGATACAGAAAGCACCGATGAAGAGGAATGGTTATCCTATCTCAACAAAGCAGGATACATCTCCCTATCAGAATCTGAACCACTTTGCTGTTATCCAAATGAAGGATCTGAAAGTAAGATTCAACCAAGCAGTGAGGAAGTTACTGACAGCTTCACCACTAGAAGTCATGGTCCATCAGAAGAAGTTCCTCCTATCCCCGAAGAGACTTGGGATACATTAGGAGAACCAAGCGGAAAATTTGACTACATGGTAAAATACTCCGCTCCTGAAAGTTCAAGAATCTCTCTTGAAGATATTGTTCCAACTGGATAGAACATTGATTAAATGCAAGATGATAGAGGGTTTTCAATCCTCTGATGATGCTAAACAAGATAGAATCGAGCTTTAACTCAGTGAGTGCTTAAATTAAAGAGGTGAAGTTCAGAAACTTACCTCTGAAAATGGAGATCGTGAGGATGATAGAGAGCAACTGGGCTTGTATGAATGATCCCAAAAGCTTCCTTGTGGCTCAGTGATGCTAACTGAATGCTTGTAATGACCTCAAACCTCCTGAATTGTTCTATGGACCTCCCTCGATTTCAGCTTCAAGTGAACATGGAGGGTGTTGATTCTCGAGTTACAGATGAGCTGCAGCCATCTGGTTAGCTTCACTATGACCTGAGGAGTGTGTCTGGATGATTGGCTTGCCTTGAAACCTTCTGAATCACTCCATGGACCTCCAACTGCAGATGCTCCAAAGTGAGAGCAACAATGGTGTTCCTCCACCTACAGAAGTGATCCAGGTGCTTGGATCACCTCAAATGACCTCCCTTGAGATGTTAGAATGCTCACTTCCCAAAGATAAGCTCTGGTTTGAAGAAATCGATTCTTCTTGCCAAAGAACTTTGAAAAACAATGAACAAGAGAAGAGAAAGAGAAAGCAAGTAATATGGTTGCTTTGGTGTGTTTTTCTACTGAATTGTGCTCTCCTATTTATAGGCAAATGTCTCAGTACTGAGTGAGAGAGTGAGCTTGCTTAGTGAAGTAAGTTTGGTTTCTTAGCCATGAAGAAATTTCAAAGAATATCCAAATGTGATCATTGCATTTTCGAGCCACCTCCCCTATCCATTGATTCTATCTGATCTTAGGGGACAATTCAGATGCAAAGTGAGCTCTAATTGGTTGGTGAGAAGATTCCTTGGGTGATTCATCAATTTGCCATAAATTCTCAAATGTAATCATTACATAATCACATGTTCTTGTTTTAGGAATCTTCTTCAATTATCATGGCATGGTGAAAATGAATGCATGGCATGTTTGCAGATGTATTATGGGTCGTGTAGCATCCATAATTGAGGTCATGTGCACAAAACTTCAAAGTTCCAAAATGATGCATGACCTATAATTTCACTTCATGAGGCCAACTTTGAACAAGCATAACTCTTAGCTCAAATTGAATTTTGAGAAGGTTGAACACAATTTGGAAAGCCCTAAACATCTACTTTAAATCATTAGTTTATGTCTTCTTCAGAATCCTTTGGGAAATTTGTGAAAAATGAGGCCAAAGTTGGAAGAAAACTAGGTTAAAACACTTAGAAAAATTTCTAAGTGTTTATGACCTAAACTTCAAAATTTCCAAAACTTCATAAATGGTTGATCTTTTGAAAAAAGTTCCCTTGTAAGATGTTGTTTTATTTGGCAAGATCTACAACTTTCATGTTGGAAGTTTTTTGAGTTGTGTAGGTGAAATTTTGAGATCTCACCATGCCTTCAAAAACCCTAATTCCCGACTTTTCGCTCCTTGATGAATTTCTTTGAATTTCTTTGGCCAAATGACTTTGACATCCATATATTGATGATATTGATCTTTGAAAGTCATTTTTTGACCAAAAACCTTAAAAGTCAATGATGATCCTTCACAGTTGACTTTTTCCTGACAAAGTGAATTTTTGGGCTTTTGTGTAGAAATGGACTCCCAATTATGGACTCCCAATTATGACGGCCCCTACGTGGTCAAGAGAGCTTTCATCACCCCCTGGGGCACGTTCTGCTACCGTGTTATGCCTTTTGGACTAAAGAACGCAGGGGCAACTTATCAAAGAGCCATGACTACATTTTTCCACGACATGATGCATAAGGAAGTGGAAGTCTATGTGGATGACAAGATTGCCAAATCAGAAAATGAGGAAGATCACATACAGAATCTGACAAAGTTATTTCAACGCTTATGGAAGTTTCAGCTTCGCTAGAATCCCAACAAGTGTACCTTTGGTGTCTACTCAGGGAAACTCCTTGGTTTCATCGTCAGCAAACGAGGAATTGAAGTAGATCCAGATAAAGTCAAGGAAATTCAAGAAATGCCTTCACCCATAACCGAGAAACAAGTTAGAGGATTTCTTGGACGTCTGAATTACATCTCGAGATTCATATATCTCATGACTGCAACTCGTGCTCCAATTTTCAAACTTCTACGGAAAAACCAAAGTTGCGTCTGGACAGACGATTGCTAGAAAGCATTCGACAACACTAAGGAATATCTGCTCGAACCACCCATCTTGTCTCCTCTAGTAGAAGGAAGACCTTTGATAATGTACTTAACCGTCTTAGAAGATTCCATGGGATGTGTCCTTAGACAGCAAGACGAGACAAAGAGAAAAGAGCATGCCATCTACTACCTGAGCAAGAAATTCACTGATTGTGAATCCCGCTACTCCATGCTCGAGAAGACCTGTTGTGCTTTGGCTTGGGCTGCCAAGCGTCTCCGCCAGTACATGATTCGACATACTACTTGTTTGATTTCCAAGATGGATCCAATCAAGTATATCTTTGAGAAGCCTGCCTTAACCGGGAGAATTTCCCGTTGACAGATGCTGTTATCAGAATACGACATTCAGTATCACACTCAGAAAGCCGTGAAAGGAAGCATCCTAGCTGAGCACCTGGCTCACCATCCTCTCAATGGTCATGAATCAACCAGTTTTGACTTTCCGGACGAGGACGTCATGTACCTCAAGATGAAAGATTGTGACGAGCCACTACCAGACGAAGGACCTGAGATAGGATCCCAATGGGGCTTAATTTTTGACGGAGCCGTCAACGCTAATGGACGAGGAATTGGGGCAATCATTGTTACCCCTCAAGGTACCCATATTCCATTTACCGCCAG
Source organism: Vicia villosa (assembly GCF_029867415.1). Taxonomy (NCBI): domain Eukaryota; kingdom Viridiplantae; phylum Streptophyta; class Magnoliopsida; order Fabales; family Fabaceae; genus Vicia; species Vicia villosa. The sequence goes on along the minus strand of NW_026706319.1, from coordinate 126,564 downwards.
ATTAACTTTCAAGTGCACAAACAATGAGGCCGAATATGAAGCTTGCATCATGGGTCTCGAAGAAGCTGTAGATCTAAGAATCAAACACTTGGATGTATACAGAGATTCAGCTTTGGTCATTAATCAAATCAAAGGAGAATGGGAAACACGCCAACCTGGGCTAATCCCTTACAAAGACTACGCGAGAAGATTGTTACCTTTCTTCGACAAGATAGATTTTCATCACATTCCTCGTGAAGAAAATAACTTGGCTGATGCATTAGCCACACTCCCTTCCATGATTAGGATAAATCATTGGAATGACATTCCTCAGATCGATGTTACGCGCCTGGATAGGCCCGCTCATGTTTTCACAGTAGAAGCAATCATCGACGACAAACCGTGGTATCACGACATCAAAAACTTTCTTCAAAGGCAAGAGTACCCTCTTGGGGCGTCAAAGAAAGATAGAAAAACTTTGAGAAAGTTAGCTGGAAGATTCTTCCTCAACAAAGATGTTCTGTACAAGAGAAATTTCGACATGGTCTGCTCAGATGCGTTGACAAGAAAGAAGAAGAAACACTCATGAGAGAAATACATGAAGGTTCCTTTGGTACTCACACCAATGGACACACCATGACAAGGAAAATACCGAGGGCAGGATATTATTGGCTGACGATGGAGTCAGATTGCTACCAGTATGCAAAGAGGTGTCACAAATGTCAGATCAACGTCGATAGAATTCATGTGCCACCATCTCTTCTCAATATACTCTCTTCCCCTTGGCCTTTCTCCATGTGGGGAATCGACATGATCGAAATGATCGAGCCAAAAGTATCCAATGGACATCGCTTCATCTTCGTAGCCATAGACTATTTCACCAAGTGGGTCGAAGCAGCTTCCTATGCAAACGTTACAAAACAAGTTGTCGTCAGGTTTACCAAGAATCACATCATCTGTCGCTACGGCATTCCTAGCAAGATAATCACTGACAATGAGTCAAATTTTAATAACAAAATGATGAAGGAACTTTGTGAAGAATTCAAGATTGAACATCACAACTCATCTCCTTACAGACCAAAGATGAATGGGGCTGTAGAAGCAGCTAACAAAAACATCAAGAAAATCATTCAGAAAGTGGTCATCACTTATAAAGATTGGCATGAAATGCTCCCGTTTGCTCTACATGGTTACCGTACATCTGTACGTACTTCGATTGGAGCAACTCCTTTCTCCCTTGTATATGGCATGGAGGCAGTCCTACCCATAGAGGTTGAGATCCCATCAATGAGAGTCTTGATGGAGGAAAAATTAACAGAAGCCGAGTGGTGTCAAAAAAGATTCGATGAGTTGAACTTAATCGAAAAAAAGCGCATGATAGCTTTATGCCACGGACAACTATATCAACAAAGAATGAAGAAAGCTTTCGACAAAAAGGTACGGCCTCGCACAATCAAAGATGGCGACCTTGTACTCAAGAAGATTCAGTCTTTTCTCACAGATTCGAGAGGCAAATGGACTCCCAATTATGACGGCCCATACGTGGTCAAGAGAGCTTTCTCAGGAGGAGCCTTAATACTCACGACTATGGATGGAGAAGAATTCACCCGTCCTATGAACGTCGACGCAGTCAAGAAATACTTCGCCTAAATAATTAAAAGAACAACTCGCTAAGTTGAAAACTCGCAAAGAGCGACTTAGGCAAAAAAGAGCGTCTCGGTGAATCGAAAACCCGAAAGGGCGATTCAGGCAAAAGTTAGAGACATAAAAAATATACAATCAATCCCGGTAGACTTAAAACCCAAAAGGGGTAGTTTAAGCAAAAGTTAGGGATATATGGCAAGTAACTGTGCTCAGGACAAACTTGATCATCCAGAAAATCCATAGCGGAGTATTCATCATCAGAAGGTCATCTTCTACGAAGCACGAATACAGCGCAATTCAGAATGGAAGGGAAAGATAATGGTCGTCACGTTTCATCGTAGCCCTTTTCCCGAAAATTACCAATTTCCAACTTTGTAAATACTCCATGGAATCAAGCATTTGGCTGATTACCATTCCATAAATAATAATTTGAGCCTTGTACCTTTTCTTTGCAATCGAGTCTTATTCAGTTTCTTAAAATGCATTTTTTAGGTCTGATAGTCATTTTTCTTGAAACAAACGTTTTCAAAAATAAAATGAATTTACTTTCAAAATAAAGGTGAAATTTTTTTCTAAGGTTTACAAACTATAGGAAGAACGCCAACAGTTGCTCCAAGAACGGTCGAGACTCCGGGAACAAATTTCCCCAAGAGGTCGCTTTGCAACAGAGTGCAAACTAAATATTCCAAGAAGATGACATCTTTTGATCAACAAAAAAAAAATCATCAAGTCGTATCACAGGATTTCACATCCGCGACAATTCTATTCACATTCACTTTACATTTTATAATCTTCATAACATTCATACATTCTTTACGGATCATATCACGTGACTGCATAGTTAGCATAGTCTAGTTAGGCTTTGATCGTGTTATTGCTCGAGTCACTTGGACATCTACTCAAGTTTCCCCTGCGATTCGTGAAAGAACATTCTTCTTCATGATGATGGTTCATACACCAGGATTCCCCTGCAAGTCAGAAAGCGGTAATCTCCTTCAAAGAGATAGTTTGTTCATTACTGTTGTTGTTCCCGGGCAAAGTCGATAAATGGTAGTCTTCCTCATGAAGATAGTTTGTCCACTTTTGGGATTCCCCAACTGGGATTCTCTGACAAGTCGATAGTTGGCAGTCTTTTCCGGAAGATATTTTGTCCGCTTTCGAATTTCCCCACAAAAGTCAGCAAATGGCAGTCTCTTTCAGTAGAAGACAGTTTGCTCACTTTTTTCCAAGTGAAGATAACGAATGGCAGTCTTCTTCACGAAGACAGTTTGTTTAAGGATTCCTTGTTTAAGTCAGCAAATGGCAGTCTCTTTCAGAAGAAGACATTTTGCTCATTTCTTCCAAGTGAAGGTAACGAATGGCAGTCTTCTTCACGAAGATAGTTCGTTTAAGGATTCTTTATTTAAAGTCAGCAAATGGCAGTCTCTTTCAGCAGAAGACAGTTTTCTCACTTCTTCCAAGTGAAGGTAACGAATGGAATTCTTCTTCAAGAAGACAGTTCGTTTAAGGATTCTTTATTTAAAGTCAGCAAATGGCAGTCTCTTTCAGCAAAAGACAGTATGCTCACTTTCTTCCAAGAGAATATAACAAATGGCAGTCTTCTTCACGAAGACAGTTCGTTTTAGGATTCCTATTTTATGTCAGCAAATGGCAGTCTCTTTCTGCAGAAGACTGTTTGCTCACTTTTTTCCAAGTGAAGATAACGAATGGCAATCTTCTTCACGAAGACAGTTCGTTTTAGGATTCCTATTTTAAGTCAGCAAATGGCAGTCTCTTTCAGCAAAAGACAGTTTGCTCACTTTCTTCCAAGCGGAGGTAACGAATGGCAGTCCTCTTCACGAAGACAGTTCGTTTTAGGATTCTTTATTAGAGTTGACAAATGGCAGTCTCTTTCAGCAGAAGACAGTTTGCTCACCTTTTCCAGCGGAGATAACGAATGGCAGCCTTCTTCACGAAGACAGTTCGTTTCGCTTAAAGATTCCTCAGCAAAGTTGACAAATGGCAGTCTCTTTCAACAGAAGACAGTTTGTTCACTTTTCATTCCCCTGGCAGTCGACAAATGCCAGTCTTTCCTAAGAAAGATAGTTTGTCTGTTATTTAAATACCCAAGGAATAGATGAATGGAAGTTCCTTTACAAGGAACATTTTGTCTAATTACGGATGTTTCATCCCCATCAAAGTTGACAAATGGCAGTTTTCCTCCTAGAAAACAGTTTTTTAACTCCCCAGCGGAGTCAATGAATGGCAGTCTTCGTCAAGAAGATAGTTCAGATTCCTTAGCATAAGTCGATGAATGGCAGTTTTCGTCCTGAAGGCAGTTCATCTGCTTTCAAGTAAAGTCATTAGCTCCTCAAAAGGACGCGAGATCATATGACATTCTTTGAAGACATCACATTAAAGGAAGTTTCGCAATCAAAGCATCCGAAACGAAGGGAGGAGTCCGACTCCTTATCCCCCGCCAAGTGCGACAAAGGGATCAAGTCATGCAAGGATTTTATTATCGCTGCAACATCTCATGGACGCCCAAAATTGGGCATTCTTTGATATTTAAGTCTCTTTCACGCGGAAGAGATCGAGATGTCAATCTTTCTCCCTCCGGATGAAAGAAATTTAAATAGGGGCATCTGTCATACCCTAATTTTGACCCCCCTGAGATGTCACGTCTCCAGACTTTTCATCAAATTCAAAACAGATACTTAGAGCAGTCACTTATTCATCTGGTATTTAATCGAGGATGTTCAAGGACAAAAGAGCACAGGCAAAGGATCAAACAATAAAAGGAATAGTATCCAATAAAATTATAGGACTCAGAAGCTTCATTCTATTCACCTATGATTGATTAGACACCAGTCATCAAGACTCAGGTTTGCTCAGTTCACCAGACTAGGGTTTTGAGCCCGTCAAGGATTAAAATCCGGGACCACATTTGGGAAACCCTAAGGAGCTTTAAGACATCTATGAAATGGTTTAATCCTCTTCAAATGATTCATATGACAATACCCATAGGACATTACACTTCAATTCAGGATCTACAGTCATCAGTTTCATCTGGTCGACAATTAGGGTTTCAGACCTAATTCACTTGCACAGTTGACTTTTAATCAGGAAATGGATCCACAACTTAAAACATGGCTCAAGATATTCTATTACCTCAATATAATCCATTCATATCATCCATTTGGGGAGGAGAGCTTGATTCAACACAAAAGTCCAAAATTTCACTTCATTTGGAAAAAGTCAACTATACAAGATCACCTTTGACTTTTAGGGTTTTTGGTCAAACCATGACTTTTAAGGACCAATATCATCAATATATGATTATTGAAGTCATTTTTCCAAAGAAAGTCAAGAAAATTCATCAAGGATCAAAAAGTCTACAAAAGTCAAACTAAGTGCATTTTGACCTAGTTCATGGATCTCAAAATTTCACCTGCACAACTCAAAAAACTTCCAACATGAAAGTTGTAGATCTCATGAAATAAAACAACTTATTACAATGCAACTTTTTTCAAGAGATCAATCATTTGAGAGATTTAGGCTTTGGAAGTTGTAGGTCATGAAAACTTAGAAAAAATTCAAAGTGTATTTAACCTAGTTTTCTTCCAACTTCAGGCCCATTTTTCAAAAATTTCCCAAATGATTATGAAGAAACCCCGAACTAATGAATTGAAGTAGATGTTTAGGGCTTTCCAAATTGTGCTCAACCTTCTCCAAATTCATTTTGAGCTAGGAGTTATGATGGTCCAAAGTCAGGCCCAAGGAGTAAAATTTCAAGACATGACCAACTTTGGTTTTGACCAAATTATGCAAATGCCTACACTAATTGGTGCCTCTAAACTTCAGAAACATTATGAGGGATAGGATGGAATTATTTGCATCATTGCACAAATATTTGAAGAGAATATTCCAAAACCAAAACATGTGATTATGTAATCATTACATTTGTGAATTTATGGCAAATGGTGATTCATCAACTGGAATCTTTTCTAAGCCAATTAGAACTCTCCTCTGCATCATAATTGTCCCCTAAGATCACAAGAGATCAATGGATGGGGATCTAGCTCAAAAATTCAATGATCACATCTTGATATTCTTTGAAATTTCTTCATGCCTATGAAACCAAAACTACTTCACTAAGCAAGCTATCTACATCCAAATGCTCTGAACATTTTGCCAATAAATAGAAGAGCCCTTCTCAGTATTCAACACACCAAAGCAACTCCACTTCTTGCTTTCTCTTTCTCTCCCTCGTGCTTATGGTTTTCAAAAGTTCTTTGGCAAGAAGAATGGATTTCTTCAAACCAGAGCTCTTCTCTTGAAAGTAAGCATTCTAACATCTCAAGGAGGTTCATTAGAAGTGATCCAAGCACCTAGATCACTCCTGTAAGTGGAGGAGCACCATAGTCACTTCCATTTTGAAGCTCGAGCAGTTTGAGGTCTGTAGCACAATTCAGGAGGTGTCAAGCAAGTCCAAGCATCCAAACAGGTTCTTTAGGGTGTAGTGAAGCTATCCAGATGGTCACAGCTCATCTGTAAGTACAGAATCGTCAACCTCCATGTTCACTTGAAGCTCAAATCGAGGGAGTCGAGCAGGGCAATTCTAAAGCATTCAAGTTGCAATAAGCATTCAGTTAGCATCACTGAGTCCCCAGGAAGCTTTTACGATCATTCAGCCATAGCCAGAAGTTCTCCACCATAGCCATCGACCTCCATTTTCAGAGGTATTTTTGCAAACTCTAACATTCATATTTAAGTACTCTTCTTGATATATCTCGATACCAGTTTGTTCAGCATCATCAGAGGATTAAAAACCCTCTATCATCATTCATTTATTCATCTTCTTCATCATTTAATTTTAAAATTAGGGTTTATGTGTTCTTCGTGTTCATACTGAAATTCGTTAGTTACACTTAGAATAAATGAATTCTGAACTCATGATCATGTTCCTCGTCCAAAAACGAGCAAAATCGATGTTTACATCATACCATTTGGTTGAGAAACCAGAGAGTTAGAAATTCAAATTCTCACGAGCTCAAGGAAGAAAATGACTATGGTGGCGCGCAAATTTGAATCTGCTGGGCATTTTTAAAGTAAAACTAATTAAGTGTGGTTATATTGCAAACTGAGCACGTAGCTTAGTTGGCAAGGTTTTATGAAAAGGTTATAAGGGCGTGGGTTCGAGCCTTGCTAGGGCCAAAACCAATTTTTTACCACTTTTCTACTCTAATTTCTTCATAACTTAAACCATTTAATTCACCTATCAAAATAATTCATTTTAATTTCATTCTTCACACACTTGTCAATGAATATATCTATTTTATGAACAATCAAAAAAATCATAAAAATATTATTTATTTCATGTGTTTTTTAATAGGTTTAAAATGGTGTATTTTTAGTGTTTTTTTTAATACTTCAAATATATGTTTTCATTTGTTTTTAACCTAATTATTATATGAACAATTTTATGATAAAACCCTAAGTCATTTAGGTCATATTTAAGTATAGATTTTACCTTTACTTTAATTAAGTTGACTTTTGTCAATTTTCAAAACTTGTTTTCAAACTTCGAATGAACAGATGGTAAAGGTTTTCAGACGACAAAACCTTGTATCATTTCAAATCATTTTCAACTATTCTTTTCATAAACAGTAAATCATTTCTTAGTCTGATTTTCAAAACTGTATTTACAAAATCTTCTCATCTGTTTTCAAAACATTCTTCTGGTATTTGAAGGGCATTATTCCCGGTGAAACTCTCCAGATACCTATGTGACCTAAGGTCCATCTTCACTTCTTCTGTTTTCAAATTTTTTTAACTATTTATAATAAATATTCAACGGTTATCAATAAACAATTAACTGCTGGTGTGGCTTTGTACATACATCTTCAAAGGCCTCCACTCCATCCAGGTTAGACTTTATAGCTTTCAATTTACAGTCTTTATTTAAATTACTGTAAAAAATAAATTGTTTATATATATTGTTTAGGACTACGTCTGAGTGTAAACCTTAGGACAGTTAAACTATATATATTATAGGACTATGGCCTAGGATTGAGAATGTCTTCCCGATGAAGGCTCTTTCCTAATTAGAGATTTTTAGTTCAAACCTCAAGATGAATTATTCCCGGTGAAACATCTTGAAAAAAGCCTTAGAACCCAAACTAGGACACATCTACCTAAGAGTAATTATTCCCGGTGAAACCTCTTACCCATTTGCTTAGAGCCAAAACAAGTTCAAAACCACATAGCTTTCTCTTGTGCTATAACAAGGACCCTCGATGACCCTCAATTAGCCTCCTCTTGGGCTTTGTACAAGGACCCACAGGCTTCTTAAAAGCATTCCCAGCTTCCTCTTGAGCTTGTATAGAAGGACCCATCAGGTTTCTTATAAACATAGGAACAGGCTTTAGTCACCTTTTAGCCTACCCTGGTGAGTTTCTTCCATTCTTAAAACCAGACTTTAAACAAGCTAAGAATGTCTCAATTTCACATTGAGTTCACCTTTTGGAATGAGAGACATGGACAGTCTCTGTCACCCTTATTCCCAATCTTCAACATAATTTTCCTTAGCAGAGTCTAGGTTCCATATCTGAATATTCTTAGTCAGTGTCAGCCTTAATCTTGGGCTTTAAACAAGAAGTCTCAACTAGATAATCATTCTGCCATCAACAAAACTCCTGGAAAGGGTCAGCCTCCATTAATTCTTTCATTTCAACAAAAACCCTGGAAAGGGTTAGCCTCCATTAGTTCCTTCATTTTAACAAAAACCACTGGAAAGGGTCAGCCTCCAAAATCACTCCTTTAAATCCAAAATCCCTGGAAAGGGTTAGCTTCCAATAATTAAAACTTTCAAAAGATAATCTCACCAGCTGAGTCAAAACCCCTGGAAAGGGTTAGCCTCCAAAATCAGTCCTCTAAAGTCATAATTCCTTGGAAAGGGTTAGCTTCCAAAATTTAGCTTTTAAAAGACAAATTCCCCAGTAGAGTCCATCTTCAAACCTGGGTCTTTCATCCATCAATTCCTGTTTAACAAAAGCACAATCCTCAGTAGGGTCAACCTTTAGGATCATCCTCAACGGAGTCAAAATCCCCTATGAGTCAAAGATCCCACACTGGTAGATCTTTCCCACTTTAAAAAGTCAGCCTCAACCTTGGGCTTTGTACAAGGCACATACTCCCCTTAGAGTCAAAACCCTCATAGGTATTCCTCTAGAGAGTCAGCAACAACCTTAGGCTTTGTACAAGGCAGATAATAGAGTCTCCCCAGTAAGTCTGGGCTTTGTATAGAACACCAAATAAAATCCATCAAACAAACACTCTCCAACTAGAGTCAGCCACAATTTTGGGCTCGGTACAAAACACAATTTTCTTCAGTTAATTCCCAGTAAAGTCATCTCCTAGAGTCAATTAAAAACAATCAAAAGCCTCAAGCTTGGGCCTCATACAAGCCAGCTATAAATCAAACCTTTCAAACAGTAGATAGACATAGCTTATCTCTATAGAGAGATATTTCTCCTATCTCACCATATTCAAACAAACAAACATTTCAATTTCAATTTCAATTTCAAACATTCTCCCATTTAGGACTTTGAAAGGCATGCTCTGAGGAAAACAAACCCAGACTTGTACACTTTCCCTAATTTGGAGGAGAATCCTTCTTTCATTCAAGAGACACGTGACTGGCATACTTGCAAACACACAAGTAAGGTCCCTCTCTTTAATGAAATGAACTCAGCTTTTCTGTCACTCTTTTAAATGTTTGTGGTGGAATAGTGGAAATACCTCTCTGTAAAGATGATTTCATGCCTCTTTACTGTAAACAGATATTTAATTCAAGCTTCAACCTTGAGCTTCAAGCAAGGCACCAAAAACAATTAATTTCCCTAATTAGTTCCCCGAACTACAAAAAGCTCCAACTTCCATTAGGGATATGTAGGCATGAGGTTCACAAGGAATCTCAGCGAGCTAATAAAAAACCAAAAATAGTCAGTCAGTCAGTCTTCTTTTTAAATCAATTCAATTCCTTCTCCTAAAACAAAGGAGAAACTTTCCCAATCAATAAGCAACAAACACAAACACATAGACACAGAGAAGGTTCCTGTAGAGTACTACGGATATGTAAGGTGCTTAAAACCTTCCCTATGTATAACCGACCTCCGGGACTCCAGAATTTCTAGTCTAGGTGAAACCCCACACTTAGCAAACTCCTAGGGTTTATTTGAGATCTTTTTCCCCTTTCCTCCTCGTAGGATAATTAAAAAGTTCGTGTGTTATCGTAGGAAGAACTGAAATAAAATTCATCCCGCCACGGGCGCATTCTCCTTCCAAATTCTGCATGAAGGGTCTAGCGTGCCGTCCTCCCAAGTGAAACGGGGAGGTAAAAAAATGACACCACACTTGTTCAGTACAGTTCTGCATATTAAGTCTTGGAAGTTCTATGTTAAAATAATACGTGCAGAAAGTAAAAGACACATTCATTTTTATCCTGGTTCACCTTCTAACTAAGGCTACCTCCAGTCCACCCTCTTTCGGTGATTTGCCTCTCAATAAAGGTCTTAATCCACAACTGCATAGCCAACTGCTGTGACTAACCATCTGGACAATGACCCTTTCAGGGATCTCTGCGAGATATAACGTCCATTGACTTAGGTACCCTGCACAGTCTATCTACTGTGACTAACCCTGGACAACCAACTTGTTGTGACAAACCCTGCACAGCAAACCACTGGGACTAACTACTGATAATGAACCGTTCAGGGATCCCAGCAGGATATAACGTTCATCTATCTTCTGGAGATAATCGGTATGCTTCTTAGTTAAGCATGTAGTCTCCTATTCTTAATACATATGTTTACAACTCACTGACTAGAAGTCACTTCTGGAGCCTAAACAATCTATCAGAAGTTTCCTAAGATATAAGACTCTACAAGCAAAAACTCTAAGTGTGTTACAATTAATTACAAGAACAAAATCTAGTCTTGTAGTCTTCTATTCTTGGACTTCTAGATGAGATCTTCTTCATCTTCTGATAAGCATATTAAGAGACAACGCTCTTGTGTTGAAAGCTTCTGGTAATGATCTTCATCTTCAAATCTTCTTAAGCTGATTTAGAGCAACAACTCTATTATTGATTGCTTCTGATTTGAACTGCACTTCTTCTTTCTCCCAAGAAGATTTAGAGCAGCAACTCTATGTTGATTGCTTCTTGTGATCTGGTCTTCTCTTATCTGAGTAAGGAGATTAGAGCATCAGCTCTTGAAATTAATTCCTTCTTGTAAGACCATCTTCATCTTTTCTACTTAAGTAGATATGGAGAATCAGCTCTTTTCTTGACTTGCTTCTCGTTAGTAGATCTTCACCTTCTTCTTGAATACTGATCCTAAAGCTTGTTACCGCTGATAACACATTTAATTCTGCTTAACAGCAAGAATTTCTTCTATGCTTATATTAGGCATATTTTAGTGTATCCCAACACAGTGGATTATCACATACTAAGCATGTGTTGCCTCTTCTGGAACTTTTAATGCATGGTTTCTTGAAGCTTTTCATCTTGCATTCCATGCTCAGCTCCTTTTACTAATTTCCTCTCAAGATCTCTCATTTTTATGCTTTCTGTAGATGTATCCTAGATACATACTTTGATGCTTATTCTGGATGAATACTTCAGATGCATACCTGGACACAAACCAGAACGCATACATTCATATTTTGAGATTTGATCTATTTATAGAGCTTGGTATGTTACCGTTGGAATCTAGCCGTTTAGATTTGTTTGAGTATTGCTTTGAATGCTTCGTCTAGATTTTTCCTTTTGTGGCAAGTGTTGTTCTTGGAAAAACCTTATCTTTAACTTGATGATTATAGTGGATGGCGTGTGTCTTTCCAATGCGCTGCATGTGGGTTGCTTCTTCTTTCAACCTTGGAAGTTGTTCCTTTTAAATATTGCAACTGTTTTGCATGTGATGATGTTTCTAACGTCTCTCCCTTAGATTCTAAGCTCTTTTAATTTAATTTGTATGCTGAGCTGTAAATTCTTCATTGGCTTGTATATGACTTCAGCTGATGTTTGTATTTCAATGTTGCTGCGTTGTAGATTCAGAACTTCTGATCTTCATACTTAAGTGATTTTCTGATGTTTGCAAAGCTTCTTGCAGTTCATCTTTCTCGTTTACTTCCTTGCAGCTTCTGATGTATTTTCTGATTTATATTGTTGTACGTAGACCTTGATATTGCTTGTTCTTCTGAATGGTCTTGTTTCTGATTGTTGCTTCTCTGAATTCTGATTTGAGGTCTTTGGCTTGTTTGACGAGTTCTTAATTAGAACTTTTGATGAATGATGTTTAGCTTCGTTAATCTTCTGGATGTAGTTGTATTCTTTTTCTGATGAATCCTGTATAAGACTTATAACAAAGTATATGCACACTAAATGAAACCATTAGTAATAAAATTGTTACTTCACAAAATATATGTTTGTTATCATCAAAACTAGATTCTGAACATAGATTCTCAATCTTGTTCTAACAATCTCCCCCTTTTTAATGATGACAAAAACCATGTATTTTGATGGAACAATTTTATAAGAGGATAATAGTTAAGCAAGTAAATTTCATCTTCTTTTTTTATGTTCAAACAAGCAACTTAAATTTTCATCAAAATGTATTATTCTTTCTCTTTCATTTTCTCCCCCTTTTTTGTTATCATCAAAAAGCGTTTAAGAGTGTATAATTAGACTTTAGAAATAAATTTAAACAACTGATTTATTACTCAAGGATCTAATCTAATCTTTCTCTCTTCTCCCCCTGAGATATATAATCTCCCCCTGAGCTAGATACCCTTATGAATAATTTTCTTGTTTATGACTCCCCCTGAATTAAGTAACTCAGTTTTTTTTCAAATGTTTTAACAATTTCACCCTGAGATAACCAACAAACACTTGTAGCATACAGAAGACTGTTAGAAAAAAAATTGTTTCATTTAACATCAACACATATTACAATTGAGAATAGTCAAATGTAAATTCTTCATAGCTATAGCTACACATTATGTCACTTGTTGTAAACTCAGTTTGTCAAAGACTAGTCAGGATTTCAGCTTCTTTAAAGAGTTCAGAGAGAATTCTGTCGTATGCTATGTAGCATTTTTCTTGAGAGTTTCAAGTGAAGATAATAGATTCTTTTAGATGTTTAAAGATAATGGCTGGAAGATCAAACCTATGACATCTTCGAAAGTTACCAGTTAAAAGTCTGTCTCTCGTAGAGAAAATGTTGCGACATATTCCTCTTGGTACTAGGTTTGAGGATATGAAGGTAGACCAGATTCTGCACATGGGTTTTAGATTCTTTGGATTGTTAAAATATCTTCTTATGGGAGCAGGAAGTCTGAGGAATTGAGGATACTGGACATGATTTATATGATCAACTAATTCTAAGGAAACAAAGTATGGATGAGTTGAGCATAGAATTGCATTAGCAATGGAGTCTTTAGTGATAATGATTCTGAAGCTGAATATACTAGAAGAAATGCTTCTTACATCACAGTTGGCTGATGCATGTAACCAGAAAGCTTTGACCAGGTTTGGATAAACAGGTTGTCTAAGGATTTCTTTGTACCAGAACCATCTTTGAAAAGTCAATACCTTGTGGAGAAGGTATTCATCAGATGAGTTTCCCAGTTGCTTCTCGACCAGGACTTCTAGCATGTTCTCATCACCATGGAAGGTTTGAATGGACATGATGGATGGTTTTCTTGGAGAAGATAGATGCTTTAGTAAAGGTGGTTGAATGATGAAGTAAAATAAGAGAAATATATAGAGGTAAATGGAAGTGTAATGGACATTTTGGCTTGATTTTTTTTTGGGGGGGGGGTAGCTACGGGAAGGATACCTAGACACTAGAGTTTATCATTTCTGGGAGTGGTTTCCAAGAAGATGTACGACTCTTGAGGTTTCAAGGAATAACACAATAAATGTTCAGACAAGCACGATAGTTATCCTAATCATGGTTCCTCGGTGGAAATCGTGTTAGCTTTTATTTATGTCTCTTGAGAAGAGTTCCTAATTAATAGTTAATCCGATTATGTAAATGATTATGTTTTTCATGAAGACTTAAAATTAATTCCAATTTCTCTTGTTAAACTCCTTCTTTCTGGCTTGAAGTTTGTAAGTCTTTGTCATTTTGTCATGAAATTTTTCTTAAAGAATTAAGACAATGCATTTATTGAGTAAGTCTTAGGAAGATGAATCTAGTTAAATTCTTATAATGAGTTAATCTGACATAAATGATTTAATCATTAGTTTTTCTTAAGAGCATAGGGTACAAGCTTGATCACTAGATACTAACAATCCTATATTTAAATAGACACTTCTTGTTTTACTGAACTTGATTGAGCATATTTTAATTTGAGCTTCTTCATGGATTTCTCCGTGAGAGAAATTAGTCCTCGAGCTGTTCTATCTTTTCAACCCGAACACATATTTTAGAAGTGAATGCTCTCTTAGGTCCAACTAGGCTAACAAACCTAAAGATATCATCGTTCATGATTATCTCAGAAATTACTCTTCCATAAGGTTTGTGAAAGTGTTCCTGATTTCTGGATATAGTGATAGTGTCTTTAAGGTGACTGAAGATTGTCTTAGGAAGGTTAATCCTATGGTGGTATGATAATAGAAAAACCAATACTCAATCACTGTGGGTTAAGACATCCCTGACTGGCATTCTAGGATGCAGGTTTGTTAAGATGAATTTGAACCAGATTTTTGGATAATGAAGAAGGTTTTCAGGATTGTTTGGATCATAAGGAACAGCATCATTGAACATGATTTTGAAGGTTTCAAGTAATCTTAAATCATATTGGAATTCTTCAAGAGTGACTCCGACTGAGACACACCTTGTAGCTTTAACAACAGATGAAAGGGTAACTGAAATGGGAAGCTTAAAGATTTCAGAGGAAATCGTATTCCCATCTTCACTGATTCTAGCAAATTTCCAGAATTCTTTTACCAGGATAGGGTAAACAGGGCCTCGAAGCATAGTGAAGTAATTTTCCCAATTTTGAACTTGAAAACTTGATATGAATTCTCTTGCATTTTGCTGAAGGAAGGAGAGGTTTGGATCTTTCTCGGTAATGACTTTTAGATAGTTTACATCTCTACAGTAAGTCATTGTTGACATGTTTGATGGATATGAGATAGCTTTGAAGAGTTTATATTTAGGAGGATGATAGTTTTCGATGAGAATTGTTTAGGTTAAAATGAGTATATGTAGGGAGTGTTTGTCAGGACAAGACAAAGTTCTGATGCCACTTTTAAGACTTTAGTCTTTTCCAACTGTCTTGAGAGCATGCATGAAAAGATACTGACATATGTTAGATTCTAGTTTGACTAAGGGTACGTGACTACACTATCTTATTGCATGTTATCTAAGGTATATGGGGAGCAAAGCTGAAGGTGAGGTAGGTAAGTGAGGATATACAGGAATTCTTTCTATAAGCGTTTAGGTATGCATTTAATACATAATATACAAGAGAAACTTTAAACAATAAATAATTCCACATATGAACATAATGATAAGAAGGTAAGGTTTAGAAGGATCTGACCATCATAGAAAGTAATCCTTTCTTTTTAGCATGAGTATCTTCTGAAGTAGAGGTTCAGTCTTTTTCTTCTTCTGATCTTTGTCTTTGAAGAGTCTTCATTTCTTAACTTGATTTTGCCTGAATATGCTCGATCAAACTGTCTTGTTTTATCTTCTGATATTGAATGTCCTCATTTGAGCACATGATCTTCATTCTGATGTCTTGAGCTCTTGACATCTTCTGATTATACTGAGTGTTTGAATTTGACTTTGATTTCAACTCAGTGTGGTTTTTCTCCTTTTGGATCTCTCTACACTGTTAACTGTTTGATCTTGAGATCAATACAGAGCCATGCTCAGATACCAATAGAAGGTGGAGAAAAACACAAGAAAGGGGGGGGATTAAATTGTCTTCTTTATCAATTTAAAATCCCTTTCTTTTCATTAACGTCTTTTCTCTCACTTAATCGTCTATTGGATTATGCTTTAATGTTGCGGAATCATGAAGAATACATAACCAATAAGATGTTCATTTTAACTTCTAAAAGATATCAGAACTTCTGACTTGTTCAGTACATTTCTGCATATTAAATCTTGGAAGTTCTATGTTAAAATCATACGTGCAGAAAGTAAAAGACACATTCATTTTTATCCTGGTTAACCTTCTAACTAAGGCTACCTCCAGTCCACCTTCTTCAGGTGCTTTGCCTCTCAATAGAGGTCTTAATCCACTATAACCAAACCATGATTACAACTGCACGATCCTCCATCGTGACTAACAACCTGCACAACCAACTACTGTGACTAACCATTTGGACAATGACCCATTTAGTGATCTCTGCGAGATATAACGTCCATTGACTCAGGCACCCTGACAGTCTATCTACTGTGACTAACCCTGCACAACCAACCTATTGTGACTAACCCTGCACAGCAAACCACTGTGACTAACTACTGATAACGAACTGTTCAGGGATCCCAGCAGGATATAACGTTCATCTATCTTCTGGAGATAATCGGTATGCTTCTTAGTTAAGCATGTAGTCTCCTATTCTCAATACATATGTTTACGACTCACTAAGTAGAAGTCACTTCTGGAGCCTAAACAATCTATCAGAAGTTTCCTAAGATAAAACATTCTACGAGCAACAACTCTAAGTGTTTTACAATTAATTACAAGAACAAAATCTAGTCTTGTAGTCTTCTATTCTTGGACTTCTAGATGAGATCTTCTTCATCTTCTGATAAGCATATTAAAAGACAACGCTCTTGTGTTGAAAGATTCTGGTAATGATCTTCATCGTCAAATCTTCTTAAGCTGATTTAGAGCAACAACTCTATTATTGATTGCTTCTAATTTGATCTGCACTTCTTCTTTCTCCCAAGAAGATTTAGAGCAGCAACTCTATTTTGATTGCTTCTTGTGATCTAGTCTTCTCTAATCTGAGTAAGGAGATTAGAGCATCAGCTCTTGAAATTAATTCCTTCTTGTAAGACCATCTTCATCTTTTCTACTTAAGCAAATATGGAGAATCAGCTCTCTTCTTGACTTGAAACACTTCTTCGAGCAACAACTCAGTGTATTCAGTTTCTCAAGTCATTCAATATGGACAATGTATGTATTGATCAAGTATTGATGAACTTCTGATAACTCCAGTGGAGAAATCTGCTTAACAGCAATAATTTCTTCTATGCTTATATTAGGCATATGTTTTAGTGCATCACAACACAGTGGACTATCACATACTAAGTATGTGTTGCCTCTTCTGGAACTTCTAATGCATGGTTTCTTGAAGCTTTTCATCTTGCATTCCATGCTCAGCTCCTTTTACTAATTTCCTCTCAAGATCTCTCATTTTTATGCTTTCTATAGATGTATCCTAGATACATACTTTGATGCTTATTCTGGATGCATACTTCAGATGCATACCTGGACACAAACTAGAACGCATACATTCATATTTTGAGATTTGATCTATTTATAGAGCTTGGTGTGTTACCATTGGAATCTAGCCGTTGAGATTTGTTTAAGTATTGCTTTGAATGCTTCGCCTAGATTTTTCCTTTTGTGACAAGTTTTGTTCTTGGCAGAACCTTATCTTTAACTTGATGATTATAGTGGATGGCGTGTGTATTTCCAATGCGCTGCTTGTGGGTTGCTTCTTCTTTCAACCTTGGAAGTTGTTCCTTTTAAATGTTGCAACAGTTTTGCATGTGATGATGTTTCTAACGGCTCTCCCTTAGATTTTAAGCTCTTTTAATTTAATATGTATACTGAGCTTTAAATTCTTCATTGGCTTGTATATGACTTTAAATGATGTTTGTATTTCAATGTCGCTGCGTTATAGATTCAGAACTTCTGATCTTCATACTTAAGTGATCTTCTGATGTTTGCAAAGCTTCTTGCAGTTGATCTTTCTCGTTTACTTCCTTGCAGCTTCTGATGTATTTTATGATTTAGATTGTTGTATGTAGACCTTGATATTGCTTGTTCTTCTGAATGGTCTTGTCTCCGATTGTTGCTTCTCTGACTTTTGATTTGCAGTCTTTGGATTTTTTGACGAGTTCTTAATCAGAACATCTGATGAATGATGTTTAGCTTCGTTAGTTGTATTCTTTTTCTAATGAATCCTGTATAAGACTTATAACAAAGTATCTGCACACTGAATGAAACCATTAGTAATAAAATTGTTACTTCATAAAATATATGTTCGTTATCATCAAAACTAGATTCTAAACATAGATTCTCAATCTTGTTCTAACAATGAGAAGATCATAATAGCTCCTCCCAGAGAAGGTGTGGCACAAAATCATCTCGAAATACTTGAAGGCGGGAATATGGATCCTCTTCGACAACTGCTCAGATGGGTCAAGACTACCGTCATCGGTAATAGCTCTCCTGAACCTGTCTATGTTACTTCTCATGAAATATCCTACTAGAAGCTCAGGGATGGCAGTATGTGTAGTCTGGAAATCTAGCAGATCTCCAAAATGTTTCAAAGTGAGGATGTACTTCGTGCCGAACATGCGGAAACTGATGTGTCCACGGTCTTCTCTAGTGCTGACGTAGGGCTCATAATCCAGTGAGCTAAGGAACTCAAAGGTGAGGTTCCTCTAGGTCACATGGATGTCTTTAGCATACTCATCCCAACTGAACTGATGGCATAGGTAACAGACATTCGCATCAATGCCTAGTGCCTCCATGCAAGCCCGATCTGGATATTTGGTCGGAAGCATGGGTCGAGCAGACAATGTAGCAAAACGATCTCTCTAGGTATCATCTCTAAAGGTCACGGTCAATCCATCGGTGAAATCCATCCTGAAAAAGGTTAAACAAAGTATCTGGTCCTGAAAAACACAAATGCGAATATTAGCCCAGACTATATCATATAAATTAAAAGCTAAAAAGAATTAAAAATAAAAGGGAAAAGAAAAACATGGGTTGCCTCCCATGCAGCGCTTGTTTAACGTCGTTAGCTTGACGATAAGATCTTACTTTTCTATGTTGGTATTGGCGGGTCTATCAAAGTTTGACTAGAGTAGTCAATCGGCAAGTCACCTCCATTATACAACTTTAATCTTTGTCCATTTACCACGAAAGGAGCGCATGAATTATCCTTGATTTCCACTACTCCAGACCTCAAAACTTTTGATACTTCGAATGGACCTGTCCATCTTGAATGTAGCTTACCAGGAATAAGACGTAATCTGGAATTGAATAGAAGAACAAGGTCGCCTATGTTGAATTATTTCTTAATTATTTTCTTTTCATGCCACATCTTTGTTCTTTATTTATATATGATGGCATTCTCGTATGCATTCAGGCGGAGTTCCTCTAACTTATATATGTCTAAACTACGTTTTTCTCCAACTTTTAGGTAGTCTAGGTTTAGAGATTTTATAGCCCAATAGGCTTTGTGTTCTAGTTCAAAAGGTAAGTGGCAGGACTTTCCAAAGACCAATTGGTAGGGGGTAGTTCCAATAGGGGTTTTATAGGCTGTTCTAAATGGGGCGTTCCAAACCTAGGAAATATAATGTTCTTGAAGAGTTTGACTACCCCTCTAGTGTCGTTTGTGGGTGACGCTATTGCTTTTATCCACTTGGACACGTAGTCGACTGCTACTAGTATGTACTTATTTCCCATCGAGGATGGAAAAGGTCCCATAAAATCTATACCCCATACATCGAAAAGTTCTACTTCTTGAATATTTCTTAAGGGCATTTCATCAAGCCTCAAAATGTTCCCAGTGCATTGACACCGGTCACACTTAACAATGTAAGCATGGACATCACACCATAGAGTTGGCCAGTAAAGGCCTGCTTGAAAGATCTTGGCACATGTCTTGGATGTGCTCACATGTCCACCATAAGGCGCATCGTGACAATGTTCGATGATGCTATGCACCTCTTCTTCAAGAACATAACGTCTATAGCTGTTGTTTATCCCTCGTTTGAAAAGGAGTGGTTCATCCCAATAAAAAATTTTGATATCGCTGAAGAACTTCTTCTTTTGTTGGAAACTTAAATCAGGGGGTATGATATCGGAAACTAGATAGTTTACGATGTCAGCGTACGAAGGTACGCTTCTCATTATTGGGATATTCACATGGTTTTCTTCTTTATAGGTTTCAGAGTCATCTTCTCTCATTATGTTTATCATAGCTATAAGCCCGTCAGAGGTGAAGTAATTGTCCATAGGTATCAAATATAGTTTTAGATGTTCTAACCTAGAAAGATGGCCAGCTACTGGGTTCTCAGTTCCTTTCTTATCTTTGATGTCTGTTAGGGACCAAATTGTAGTGTAATTCATATCTTTTTATTGGTCCCTTTAATAACTTTTATTTGCAAATCACACGCTTTACTCACACAAAGTGCAAGAAATTGAAGTTAGTCTCGTTATTATGTGATTTGAGTAGATATTTCACTTTCTTCTCTAGTTCTGCAGAATGTTACATCATGAAGTGATCAAAGAGGATACGAGCGGAGAGAACACAAGGGAGCTGCCAAGTAAACAAGGAAGAAGTCATCATCAAGCCAGTTCGCGCCGCGTCCTCTAGTTGGCGCCGCGAACTGAGTAAAAATCAGAGATGTCCAAGTCAGCTCAGTTGGCGCTGCGAACTGAGCGAATCCTGCCAGCGTGTTAAGTGAAGAGTCTGACTTTTATGGAGGCATGTGAAGTGGTGGCGTGGTAGACAACAAAAGAGCACTTTTTGGGGCTATTCATTTCTATTGGTCACTTAGGGAGGCAAAGAGAGACTAGCAATCATTTCTTTTTGTCTTATTGGAAAGATAAACTTTGTGTAAGAGATTAATATCTCAAAACTTAGGTTTGTAAATTTATTATTCAGTTGTGGAAGAAAGAATAGAGGGAGAAAAAGAGAGCAAAAGCCAAAAACGAAATTGATAATCTTTGTGAGCTTGCAACCATGGTGATGAGGAACTAAACCCTATTTCTTTGTCAAGATTAGAGGTAGCTATTCTTCATAACTCTATGTATCTCTCTTAAACCTTCATGTATGTGAATCTCTCATTGAATGAATATAGTATGAATCTCTTGTTTTGAAATCTTATCTTTGATTTATATTATTGTTGAAAAAGATAATATAAATGTTGTTTTAGAGATTTATTCAAACAATGCATGAGTTGTAGAAATAGATTTATGAATTGTTTATCATGTGTATTGCTAAATAATGATGGTTAGATGTATGTTTAGGTGAAGAAATTGCCTAAAGTGTTATTTAACAATTGTTACAATATTACTTAGACATAAGTATTATTGAGGCAATACTAGATTGTATTCATGAAGTGAGAATTCATATACTTGGTTTGAGGGAATGCATGAGTTTGGAATAGTGAAACACTAACCTTGGCAAAGCACTTTTTAAATTTGAGAAAACCATATTTTACTATCTTAGTTTTTTGTACTAATATTCAAGATAAACTCCAAACATAAACCAACTTCATTTTTACTTATCAACTTAAAATTGTAACTATAGAACGGCGGTAATATCACCCAATCTCTGTGGATACGATATAAAAATATTTGCCGAAAGTATACTTTTCAACAAATTGGCGCCGGGGATTGGCGTTTGATATTGCAAGCATTGCAATAGTTCATTATTTTAAGTTGTTACTTTATTCTAAACTCTTTTGCGTTTCACTTGGTTTGCTAGTTTTGTAGATTCTTGTGCATGCGAGAAAAAGCTACAGAAGCGCAATTTCATTTCGACCCCGAAATTGAAAGAACACTTCGAAAGCTCAATAGCAAGACACGAAGAAGAAGAAAGTTAGCTCAAGAGAAGAGACAAAGAGAGGAGGCATCTACTTCTTCTAACAATCAAATTGAAGAAGTAGTTGTAGACACAATTGAAGGAGACATGGCGGGTGTTGTTCCAACCGAAATGTCCGCCAATAGTCCAAGACGTACCGCCCTATTTGCACGCAATGCTCAAGGTGGTGCAAATACGGAAATGAAGACCGGAATACTTCAACTTGTTTATGCAAGCCCGTTCACCGGAATGGATCATGAAGACCCTTTCGCACATCTCACCAAATTTTATGAGATTGCGGGTTCAACGGGAGTTGATGCGGCAAATGAAGAATCATTGTTCAAGAGGCTATTTCCACATTCATTAGTGGGGAAATTCAAAGAATGGTATCTTGATCAACCACCAAACGTGATGACGGATTGGAATCTATTGGAAGAGAAATTTTTAGAGAGATTTTTTCCTCAATCCCGATTCATGGAAGCCAAAACGGTAATTGCGGTTTTCACTCAAGGAGGCAACGAATCCTTAAATGAGGCTTGGGAAAGATTCAAATCCATGCTTAGAAAATGCAAGGGTCATGGGTTTGATGATCTCACACAAATTCACATCTTCCGCAATGGACTTCAATCGGTGCACAAAACACTTTTGGATGCTACCGCGGGTGGATCTTTAATGTCAAAAAGTGCGGAGGATGCAACAATGATAATCGATCGCATGGCACTCAATGATCTCCAAACTCAACATGATAGGAGTCCATCACAAAGGAAGCCGGGCGTTCTTGAATTAAACACCAATGATGCTATCCTCGCTCAAAACAAAATTCTTTCTCAACAAGTCGAGTTACTCACCAAGCAAATGTCAAAGCTCCCACAACAAATGAAGGAGATTCATGGAATGCAAATGACTTCTCAAGTAGCAAGTTGTGAACTTTGCAAAGGTGACCACCCTACCGGCTTTTGTCCACCACCCGAAGGAGAGGAAGTGAATTTTGTGAACAACCAACATCAAGGCTATCAAAGGCAACCTCCGTACCAACATCAAGGTTATCAAAGGAACAACCAAGGTTTCCAACCCTCAAGATTCAACAACCAACACAATCAACATCAAAGTCCATATCAAAGTCCGAATCCACAAGGCCAAGGTCAACAATCTCAAGGAGGAGGCTCAAAATTGGAAGATACACTCAACCAATTCATGCAAGTTTCTATGGAGAACCAAAAGACTAATGTGGCTGCCATAAAGAGCTTAGAAAATCAAGTGGGGCATCTTGCAAAACAATTGGCCGAACAACAAACGGGACCTTCTTTTTCCGCAAACACTCAACCTAACCCAAAGGAGTATTGCAAGGCAATTATTACAAGGAGTGGCAAGGAAGTGAGTAATGGGGAGAGGAAGGAAATATTAGTGGAGGATGATGGATTTGTTGTTGTTGAGGGTGAGGAGGATGAGATAGTGGTAGAAAAAGAAAAAAGAAAAGAAGAGGAGGAGGTAGTCGAAAAAGAAAAAGAAAAAGATGGAAGTAGAAAAAAAGATAAAAGTGTGAAGAAAAACAAAGAAGGAGTGAGTGCAAGACCCATTCAACATCTACCCTACCCACATGCACCATCAAGGAAGGAGAATGAGAGGCAAAATGCAAGGTTTATGGATATATTCAAGCAACTTCAAATAAATATTCCATTTTCCGAAGCATTAGAACATATGCCAAAATATGCAAAATTCTTGAAGGACATTCTCACCAAGAAGAAACGGTATCCGGAAAATGAAACAGTCTTGCTAGATGCCCAATGTAGTGCTATCATCCAAAGAAATCTCCCAAGGAAGGAATCCGATCCGGGACGAGTCATCTTGCCGGTCACCATCGGAGACACTTACATCGGGAATGGTCTCATTGATTTAGGATCGAGCATAAATCTAATTCCCTTATCTATCATAAAAAGATTGGGGAATGTCGAGATGAAACCTACCCGTATGACATTGCAACTAGCGGATAAGTCGACAACTTCACCCTACGGAGTTGCTCAAGACATGTTGGTCAAAGTTGATAAATTCTTATTTCCGGTAGATTTTGTGGTGGTAGATATGGAAGAAGATAGAGATGTTCCATTAATTCTTGGAAGGCCTTTCATGAAAACAGCCCGGATGATGATAGACAATGATGATGGACTCATGAAAGTGAGAGTGGACAATGAGGAAGTCACTTTTAATCTCTTTGAAGCCATGAAACACCCCAAGGACAAGCACGATGTCTTTCGCATTGATGCAATTGAAGAGGAAGTAGTGGAAGTGTGTAATCATATTCATACTTCTAATCCGTTGGAGAAAACTCTCATCGGAGCTTACAACAATTCCCTTGAAGATGAAGAAAAAGAAATCGAAGTCATCTTGGAAAAGTTGGAGTCTTGTGGAGAAATTAAGCAAAAAGAGGAAAAGGTTGAGGAACTAGATGTGAAGAGGAAAGATGAAGAAACGAAGGTTGAACTAAAGGTGCTACCCATTCATTTGAAGTATGTCTTCCTTGGCGAGAATTTCACCAAACCGGTGATAATTAGTAGTGCTCTATCACCAAAAGAGGAAAATAGGTTAATTGAGGTGCTCAAGAGAAATGAGGGAGCTTTAGGTTGGGTGCTGTCCGATTTGAAGGGAATTAGCCCAGCTTATTGCATGCACAACATCATGATGGAGGATGATTTCAAACCCGTAGCACAACCACAAAGGCGTTTGAATCCGTCTATGAAGGAAGTGGTTAGGAAAGAGGTGATTAAGCTATTGGAAGCCGGGATGATCTATCCCATATCCGATAGCGCATGGGTAAGTCCGGTTCAAGTGGTACCAAAGAAAGGTGGGATGACGGTCATCCGAAATGATAAGAACGAGTTGATTCCTACAAGAACGGTAACCGGGTAAAGAATGTGTATCGACTATAGGCGGTTGAACCAAGCCACAAGAAAAGATCATTTTCCACTACCATTTATGGATCAAATGCTAGAGAGATTGGCCGGTAAAAACTTTTATTTCTTCTTGGATGGTTATTCGGGATATAACCAAATCACGGTAAACCCGGCGGACCATGAAAAAACGGCTTTTACATGCCCATTTGGTGTCTTTGCCTATCGAAGGATGCCGTTCGGGTTATGCAATGCACCGGAAACATTTCAACCGTGTATGCAAGCAATTTTCTTAGATTTGATTGAGGAGTGTATTGAAGTTTTTATGGACGATTTTTCCGTTTATGGCGAGTCTTTTGATCTTTGTTTGAAGAATCTTGACGTGGTGCTTGGAAGATGTGTAGAAACAAACCTTGTGCTTAATTGGGAGAAATGCCACTTCATGGTTACCGAAGGAGTGGTTCTAGGTCACAAAATCTCGTCAAGGGGTTTGGAAGTTGATAAGGCTAAGGTAGAGGTGATCGAGAAGCTGCCCCCACCGATCAACATCAAGGGAATACGAAGTTTCCTTGGTCATGCGGGTTTCTACCGGCGGTTCATCAAGGATTTCTCCAAGATAGCCAAGCCATTGAGCAATTTGCTCAACAAAGGTATGACTTTTAACTTTGATGAGTCTTGTTTAAAAGCCTTTCATGATCTTAAAGAAAAACTTGTCACCTCACCCGTAATCGTTGCACCGAATTGGAAACTCGATTTTGAACTTATGTGTGATGCTAGCGATTATGCGGTCGGGGCTGTTTTGGGTCAAAGAAGATCTAAAATTTTCCATGCAATTCACTATGCTAGTAAAGTTTTGAATGAAGCACAAATAAATTATGCTACTATGGAGAAGGAATTACTAGCTATAGTTTATGCCTTGGAAAAGTTTAGAGCTTACTTGATCGGTTCTAAAGTAGTTGTTTATACGGACCATTCAGCCATTAAATTTTTGTTGACCAAACCGGATTCTAAGCAAAGATTGATCCGTTGGATTCTTTTGCTGCAAGAATTTGACTTAGAAATCCGAGATAAAAAAGGGTCTGAAAATTTGGTGGCGGACCATTTGTCT
This sequence comes from Vicia villosa, assembly GCF_029867415.1. Taxonomy (NCBI): domain Eukaryota; kingdom Viridiplantae; phylum Streptophyta; class Magnoliopsida; order Fabales; family Fabaceae; genus Vicia; species Vicia villosa. Next base: position 101,108 of record NW_026706319.1, on the reverse strand, counting down.
CGTTTGGTCAATATAGATGTGACAATGAAAGAAAGTGAGGTGAGAGAGGAGTTCCCGGACGAGAAACTCTATGCGATACAAGTGAGGCCTTGGTTTGCCGATTTTGCAAATTTTAAGGCAACCGGTTTGATACCGGAAGACCTCACTAGTAATCAAAAGAAGAAATTCTTGTCCGATGCCAAGCAATATGTGTGGGATGATCCACACCTTTTCAAGGTAGGAGTGGACAATATTTTAAGAAGGTGTGTCACGAGTGAAGAGTCCAAAGACATTCTTTGGCATTGTCACAACTCTCCATACGGGGGTCATTATAGCGGTTTACGTACAGCCACGAAAGTCCTTCAATCGGGATTTTATTGGCCGTCATTGTTTAAAGATGCCCATGAACACGCTAAAAGTTGTGATCAATGTCAAAGAAGTGGGGGAATAGGCAAACGGGATGAAATGCCACTAACCAACATGCTGGAAGTTGAAGTATTTGATTGTTGGGGCATTGATTTTGTTGGCCCATTTCCTCCGTCTTTAGGTAATGAATATATTCTCGTTGCGGTTGACTATGTGTCCAAGTGGGTTGAAGCAAGTGCTTCACCCAAGGCCGACTCCAAAACGGTAATCAAATTTTGAAAGAAAAACATATTTTCCCGTTTTGGTGCGCCTAGAGTTTTGGTAAGTGATGGTGGTTCTCATTTTTGTAATGCACCATTGGAAAAAGTGTTAGAACATTATGGTGTCAAGCACAAAACCACCACTCCTTACCATCCTCAAGCTAATGGTCAGACCGAAGTCTCTAATAGGGAAATTAAACGGATTCTTGAGAAAACCGTTTCAAGTGCGAGGAAAGATTGGTCTACAAAGTTGGATGAAGCCTTGTGGGCATATCGCACTGCACTTAAGGCTCCAATAGGTTTGACACCATTCCAACTGGTCTATGGTAAGACTTGCCATTTGCCGGTTGAATTGGAACATAGGGCACTTTGGGCTCTCAAATTTTTAAACTTTGATTCCAATTTAGCCGGATTAAAACGGAAAGATCAGCTTCATAGAGTTGAAGAATTAACAGATACCGCTTATCACTCAAATAAACTTTACAAAGAAAAAGTGAAAAAGTATCATGATGGTAAAGTGAGGTCAAAAGAATTTCATGAAGGACAAATGGTACTCCTCTTCAACTCTAGGCTGAAACTTTTTCCGGGCAAATTAAAATCAAAATGGTCGGGACCGTTTGTAGTAAGGGAAGTTCGTAATTATGGAGCAATTGTTGTGGAGGACCCAAAGACTAAGGCCAACTGGACAATAAATGGGCAAAGACTGAAGGTGTATCATGGTGGTGATTTCAATCGAGATGTAAGCGTGATTTCGCTTATCGAACCTTGAATCATCATGGACCGTCGAGCTCAAACGACGTTAAACAAAGTGCTTGTTGGGAGGCAACCCAACGTTGTAAGTTTCACTTTTATCTTTGTTGTTTTATTTAGTTACTGGTTTCGTAATATGCGTGTGCCGTTAAAAATTCTGTGGAATACTGTTTTTAAAAAAAACAAAAAACCTGCTACGGAAGCGCCGCGTCCCCAGATCCGCGCCGCGAACAAAGTGGCAGAATCAAAGGTTTTCAAAAACCATTCAGTACGCGCCGCGTCCCCAAATTCGCGCCGCGAACAAAGTGGCAGAATCAAAGGTTTTCAAAAATCATTCAGTACGCGCCGCGTCCCCTGGTTCGCGCCGCGTCACTTACGGAACTCAGATAGTCACTTAGCTTTTTAAGGTTCTTCCTTGTATCATTTCATTCTTCATTCTTTTCATTTTCTTCTCAAGTTTCCCCTCTCAAGCAGAAAAAACCTACCTCCCTCACTCCACAACACCCACTCTCACAGCCCTATCTTGCATCTTTAATTCTCACTCTAACACTCTCACTCAAGATATGTGGTTCTAGATCTGTCCTTTTCTTTCCTTTTAAAATTTATTTTTTTTAGGGTTAGAATAGAGAGATTGTTCAAGCTTGCATGTGTAGCACCTTAAATTAAGAACTTAAGCTAGTTTGTTTTTGTTAAATTGAAATGTGTTTGAATCAATTTTTTACCATTGCTGTGAGGACAACATGGATGCTGCCATGTCTGCTGGTTGAATTTCTGGGTTTCGCCCAGGACGCGCCGCGTCCTTCTTATCGCGCCGCGAACCCAGTCAATTCAGCCACTATATTTTTGTTGTCTTGTGCTGATAATCTTGGGTGTTTGTGTTGTTGTGCTGGTTGTTTTGTGTGCAGATGTCTAAACGTACTAAGACTTCAGCCCCCAACAGAGTGGTGAGCAAATTTCTCAGTGACGAATGTGAAGAGAGGTACAATGATCTGGTTCAGAGAACAATTGTGGCCGAAAGGTTGGTCCAATTCAACCCGAATGGAAAGTTCAGCAGGATTGTCAGTATCATCGAAGGGCGTAAGGGGTGGAAATTATGTGAACCGGTGAGAGATATCAACTATGACATTGTGCGTGAATTTTACGCCAATGCCCTGCAAGTGGAAGAGGGAAGAGCGTATCATTATAGGACCAAAGTGAGGGGCAAAATTATCGTCTTCAACAGAGACGCGATCAACAACTTTTTAGGAAACCCCCTACAGTTGGGAGAGGGAGAAAAATGCGCCTACCGAATGAAGAATGATGCCGCCGATTGGGATTATGATTGGGTGAGCAGCAAGTTGTGTCAAGAAGGCAGAACTTATGTGCTCAATGAGCAGGGACATGCAAAAAATTGGAGAAGGGAAGATTTCACTTTGGAGGCTCGAGCTCTCCTTGTCCTAATGTTAAATAATTTCAGGCCCCGATCTCACACCACCACCATTCCAATTGAAGTGGCATGCTTGATGTCATTCATTATGGACGGACAATCAGTCGACATCGCATCCATCATAGCCAATGAGTTGCGAAAAGTGGCAACAAGTGGTACGAAATTTGGTGGAAAGGCCGGGAATCTCATTTATCCAGGGTTGATCATGGGGTTGTGCAAGAAAGCAAATGTACCAATTCCTCAGGAAGTGCATTTTAATATTACCACTGTGATTAACGATTATTTTGTGAGCAGGTTTTGTGAGGGGGCAACAAACAGGGCCGAGAGAGCAGGAACCTCGACCTCCAGGCAGCGTGCACGCTGTGCGCCTGTTTTCAATCAAATGGAGTTCGCTTCTTACTGCTGCGAGAATTTTGAGGCTTCAAGGAGGTCTCAAACCTTTCTTTTCGATGCCATGCAACAACAATTTCAAAACACTTTTTTGGCACCGGAGGCTCGCACCTTCCCTTCCCAGGCGGATTATGTGGCATATGCTAATTGGCCTGAGGGCAGGCCAGCTTTTATGGGGGGAGGCAGCAGTCATGCGAGCGGAAGTGGAACCGCGAATGTGGACACCGAGATGGAAGACACCCTCGGACCGGTCGGAGGTGGTGATGATGAAGATGCTTGAAGATGAAGTTTGATAGTTGTAGTTTAGGATTTTATTTTCAGCAATTTTAAATTCTAGCATTTCCATTTAAGTACTTTTTGTTAAAAATTTGGTTTGTGTACTTTTTAAGTTGTTGACTTTTGAAGACTTATTTCATTTTTGCTTTTGTGAGGGTGATGAATCGTGATTGATGTTGCAATAACTTGGTCGCCTTTCTTGCTAAAAGAAATTATGTTTGATTGTGATTTTTCATGAGAATGAAGAAACAAAGGGGCATGTGAAGGAGGATCCAAATGAGCAAGTGGGGTGGTAATGATAAGAATGGTATGCGGAAAATTCAAGGTACACTTTTACCACTTACTAGACTTTGCAATAATTATTTGATGGTTTGTGCAAAAGTTTATAGCATAAGTTCTTAGAATTACATGTCTTTTTGAATCATTTAGAACTTAACCATGTGTGAGGTAGCCTTCCAATGTACACCAAATGCGGGAGACCGAACATTATTTTGACACATTTTTATTATGTTTAATCATGCATTGATCCTTGTTGTGAACATTTGAGAAAATGATAAGGCATTGTTGAAAGGAGAGAAACCACTTGGCCAAAAATAGCAAATCAATCAACCTTGTGAGGAACATCCCTTGTTTTCCCCCTTTGAGCTTTTTAGGATTCATTTCAAGTCATTATTGCTTAATTGTTGAATTAATGAATCCTACTCTTTTGTGTGTGTAAACCCTTAACCATTTTGGTTGCAATTTATTTTCCTTTGGGAGCATTTTTGTTATCAATTTGGTAGGAAAAGAAAAAGTTGGGGAGAACCATTAGTGTTGTGAATAATAAAGAATTGGTCAATAAAAGAAAATTAATATCTCTTGTTGAAATAGGACAAGTGCATATTTGTGAAAAAATTTGAGCCAAAGAAATAGAAAAGACTCAACACTTATAAGTGTCAAGTAAGAAAAAGCCCCCGGTTGTGGAATGTGAAGAAAAGAAAATTGGGTTTAAGGAAGTTTATTGAGTGAATTTGGAGAAATGCTCCCTTAGGAACTTTTGTTAGATTTCCTTCGATTTTATCCCTTCCTTGTAAACCAAGCCCCACTACAACCCATGAAAGACCTTTGATTCTCATTTTGTTCACATAATTGGTGTTTTGTCTTGATGAATGCATAATTTAGGTGTTGTTGATTTATTTGTTCGGGTGAGTGAAAGGACCCTTCATAATCTCATATTACTCAAATTGTGTGTAGGAATGATTCAAACTTGACATGTACCTTTTGGAACTTTTTGATATGTATTTTTTGCGCACAACCATTGATCATTATTGCCTTGCTCTAGTATTGAGGTAGGTGTACCACAAATGAGCCTTATGCTTTTGAACCACCCAATTGCTTGAAATTTTGTGAATCATTTTCTTGCCTTCCTTTGTGTTCTTTGTTGAGAATTTTTGTTTTGGGACAAACAAAATGGCAAGTTGGGGAGAGTTGTAAGGGACCAAATTGTAGTGTAATTCATATCTTTTTATTGGTCCCTTTAATAACTTTTATTTGCAAATCACACGCTTTACTCACACAAAGTGCAAGAAATTGAAGTTAGTCTCGTTATTATGTGATTTGAGTAGATATTTCACTTTCTTCTCTAGTTTTGCAGAATGTTACATCATGAAGTGATCAAAGAGGATACGAGCGGAGAGAACACAAGGGAGCTGCCAAGTAAACAAGGAAGAAGTCATCATCAAGCCAGTTCGCGGCGCGTCCTCTAGTTGGCGCCGCGAACTGAGTAAAAATCAGAGATGTCCAAGTCAGCTCAGTTGGCGCCGCGTCCTCCTGTTGGCGCCGCGAACTAAGCGAATCCTGCCAGCGTGTTAAGTGAAGAGTCTGACTTTTATGGAGGCATGTGAAGTGGTGGCGTGGTAGACAACAAAAGAGCACTTTTTGGGGCTATTCATTTCTATTGGTCACTTAGGGAGGCAAAAAGAGACTAGCAATCATTTCTTTTTGTCTTATTGGAAAGATAAACTTTGTGTAAGAGATTAATATCTCAAAACTTAGGTTTGTAAATTTATTATTCAGTTGTGGAAGAAAGAATAGAGGGAGAAAAAGAGAGCAAAAGCCAAAAACAAAATTGATAATCTTTGTGAGCTTGCAACCATGGTGATGAGGAACTAAACCCTATTTCTTTGTCAAGATTAGAGGTAGCTATTCTTCATAACTCTATGTATCTCTCTTAAACCTTCATGTATGTGAATCTCTCATTGAATGAATATAGTATGAATCTCTTGTTTTGAAATCTTATCTTTGATTTATATTATTGTTGAAAAAGATAATATAAATGTTGTTTTAGAGATTTATTCAAACAATGCATGAGTTGTAGAAATAGATTTATGAATTGTTTATCATGTGTATTGCTAAATAATGATGGTTAGATGTATTTTTAGGTGAAGAAATTGCCTAAAGTGTTATTTAACAATTGTTACAATATTACTTAGACATAAGTATTATTGAGGCAATACTAGATTGTATTCATGAAGTGAGAATTCATATACTTGGTTTGAGGGAATGCATGAGTTTGGAATAGTGAAACACTAACCTTGGCAAAGCACTTTTTAAATTTGAGAAAACCATATTTTACTATCTTAGTTTTTTGTACTAATATTCAAGATAAACTCCAAACATAAACCAACTTCATTTTTACTTATCAACTTAAAACAATTGTAACTATAGAACGGCGGTAATATCACCCAATCTCTGTGGATACGATATAAAAATATTTGCCGAAAGTATACTTTTCAACAATGTCTAAGTCGAATTCTTGGAGCAAGAGAATCCACCTGAGAAATCTTGGCTTAGCATCCTTTTTGTTTAACAAATATCGGATTGCTGCGTGATCGCTGTAAACTACAATCTTAGCTCCTACTAAATATGCGAACACTACGGCTAGCAATTCCTTCTCAGTGGTTGTGTAGTTAAGTTAGGTGGCATCTAGGGTTCTACTTCCGTAGTAAATTACATGCAATTTCTTATCTTTTCTTTGCCCTAGAACAACTCCAACAGCAAAGTCTCTAGCGTCGCACATGATCTCAAAAGGTTGCGTCCAATCAGGGGGTTGTTTGACAGGAGTTGAAATCAGTGCTTGTTTTCAAATGTCAAAAGCTTCAATGCATTTTTCATAAAAATCGAACTCAACATCTTTCATTAGAAGGTTAGTTAAGGGTTTTGTTATTTTGGAGAAGTCTTTGATAAAGCGTCGGTACAATCCAGCATGTCCTAGAAAACTTCTTACTTCCCTAATGGTTTTAGGTGGGCTGAGGTTCTTTATAACTTATATCTTGGCTTTGTCGACTTTTATGCCTCTCTCGGAGACAATGTGTCCTAAAACTATTCCTTCATTGACCATAAAATGACATTTCTCCCAATTCAGCATAAGGTTTATTTCCACACACCTTGCTAAGATTTTCTTAAGGTTTGAGAGACAATTTTTAAAATCGAATCCGTACACCGAGAAATCGTCCATAAATACTTCCATAATACCGTCGAGATAATCTGCAAAAATTGACATCATACAACGCTGAAAAGTGGCTGGTGCATTACAGAGTCCAAAGGGCATTCGCCTATAGGCAAATGTTCTATAGGGACAGGTAAATGTTGTCTTTCCTTGGACGTCTGGGTGAATGGGGATTTGGAAGAATCCTGAATATCCGTCTAGATAACAGAAGTGCGAATGCATGGCTAGACGTTCGAGCATCTGATCTATGAATGGAAGAGGGAAATGATCTTTCCTAGTCGCCTTATTCAACTTTCTGTAATCGATACACATGCGCCATCCTCCTTCTGTTCGTTTTGCTAATTGCTCACCGTTCTCATTTTCTACAACCGTGATGCCTCCTTTCTTATGCACCACATGTACAGGGCTTACTCACTCACTATCCAAGATCTGATATATTATACCAGCTTGAAGTAACTTAAGAACTTCCTTTTTAACTACATCACTCATTATAGGGTTTATTCTTCTCTGATGTTCTCTCGAGGGTTTCGAATTTTCTTCTAGCATAATCCGATGTATGCATACAGATGGGCTTATTCCTTTCAAGTCAGAGATTTTATAGCCTAACACTGAGGGATATTTTCGCAAGATATCTAAGAGTTAACTTGTTTCTTTTTGGTTTAGAGTGGCATTAATTATAACAGGGCGATTCTTCTCTTCATCCAATGACTCATATCTTAGATTATTGGGTAGTTCTTTAAGTTCTAAAGGTGGCTTTTTAAGACACGGCATAGGGTCTAGTGTAAGAGATTAACATTCAAAGAGGTTGTCATTAATGTAGGGTTCCATTCTGTTGAGTCCATCATCCTCTAAAATGGGGGTTGAAGGTAGTTTAATTAAAGATTCATCTCGCTCAAGTTCATTTATGCATTCATCAATGATGTCGATTGCATAGCATGCATCTCCTATCACTGGTGCCATGAGGAACTTTGAGAGGATGAATTATATCTTCTCATCTCCTACTTTGAAGGTTAGTTTTCCTTTCTTAACGTCTATTATGGCTCCGGCAGTTGACAAGAATGGTCTTCCTAAGAGAATCAAAATTTCTTCGTCCTTCTTAATATCCATTACAACGAAATTGGTCGGAATATATAACTGACCTATCTTAACTGGTATATCTTCTAAAATGCCCATAGGATATTTGACAGATCTATCAGCTAATTGTAAAGACATTTTGGTTGGATGAAGTTCTCCAAAGTTTAACCTCTTACAAACTGCCAAAGGCATTAGGCTCACGCTTGCCCCTAGGTCTAAGAAAGCTTTGTCGATCATATTGTTAGACGCTAGGCTTAAGGATCTAGAGGGGGGGTGAATAGATGCCTCAGAATTTTTCGGATTTGTTTCAAATTTAGGCGAAAGCGTTTCAGGATCGACTCGCGTCTATTCCGAACAACTATTGAAAGGATCGGATATGTGAAGAAACCACAAAATAGTTAAGCGTTAATGATGAAAAGATCACTTAGAGAATCAATCAATTAAGTCAATTTGAATCGTTTAATTAATTGCTTGATTGACTTTGTTTGCAATGACTTGATAATGGTTGAAGCAATATATCAAACACTTGGTAATAATGTCCAAATTGATTATGATTCAATGTGTGGTGACTTGTGATGTTTATGCAGAATCTTATCACACAAGTTTAACACTTGAACCTTTGATCAATTTGCAATTATAACCAGAATTAAGCGAAACGTAAACGAAAAGATAAAAGCGATAAGAACACGATATTTGTTCAGGCAATTCGTCGATCGTCCTCGCTACGACTACATCTTCCCCCAATTCCAAACGGGAATTGGGATGTCTTTCATTATGTTTGAAAACAGTTTATACAAAGAAGATAACAAAGCGATAACGATAAACCCAATATGTTGATCCTTTGAATCTTCTTCCCCTTGATCTCGAGCCAGATCAATTATCTTCCAAGAGCCTCACTTTGATTTCCTTTTTGCAGTGTTTTGAATTGATCGAAACCTTGTTCTTCAATCTTCACACTTAGCTGAATCTTTGATGAAGTCTCTAGATAAAAACCCCCAAAATTCACCAATCTTGGAGGACAAAATCCACAGATTTTATTCACCAAAAACCCCATAAATCTTCACCCACTAGGAATCTTCAATTCCGTTCCATGGACGTTATCGTTCTTGATCGCAAACACTCAACGCAAAAATGATTGTGTGTAGTTGAGTTGGAGTTGAGAAGAAGAACGAAGATGAGAAGCCTTTGTGTCTCTTTCAGTTGTTGGTGTTCATCAGAAAATAATTAACATAAGATGATATATAAGGAGCTGGTATGTTGGTGCTCAGCAAACATTCGATTTGGCACTTTTTGAGGAGATAGGTTGACCTACTTCATTGATTAGGTAGACCTGAATGGAGTATATTAAGCAAGTTTGAATTTGTTGCCAGTTGGGTCGACCTGTTGGGAGTCTAGGTCGACCTAAAATCAGTTAGAATCATTCTTGAGACTTTTCTTCAGTTTAGGTCGACCTGGGAACGTGAATGAGTCGACCTAACAGAGACATGATATTTTTGCTTCAGTTTGAGTCGACCTAATAGTGAGCTAGGTCGACCTAATAGAGACATTGTGTTTTTGCTCCAGTTTGAGTCGACCTAATAGTGATCTAGGTCGACCTAACAGATGCAAAGATGGCCAAAGCATGCTTTTCCTTGAGTCAGTCACTTGTGCTTTTGAATATGTTTGCCATGAGTCAAAAACTCTCCTTGGTGAGTGTAATCTTGTACTTACACATATGATTTCATAGGATGCAGGGAATGGAAAAACTTCCAGGGTCTTTGTCTTTCTTGGCAAGTTTATTTTTGGAGATGGAATGGCATTCTAAGGGTTTAGGATCGTCGAGTCTGCGTTTGTTAGACAAGACGTCTTTTAGGAATTTAGCATATGATGGTATTTGTGTGATTGCTTCTGTAAAGGGGATTTCTACGTGAAGTTTTTCTATCACCTTGATGAATTTTTGGTATTGACTTTCTTATCAGTGGTTTTTACTAAGTTTTTACCATTGAATGTCGGACCAACTATTTCATGATCAATACAAACGAATATCTCACGTATGAACACTGGTGTGCCTAGAAGGTCATTAACTCTCGTAATTGTTGCTTGAGGTCAAACAACGATTTAAGTTTGGGGGAGTTTGATCAGTGGTTTTTACACATGTTTTTACCATTGTTTTTAGTTGCATTTGAAGTATTTTAATTACTTTTTTATTTCATTATTCGTTATTTATGCTTTGGTTATATTTTATAGTGTTTGTAGGCTCAGGTGAATGAAATGGGAGAAATCAGTGCGAAAAAGTACAAAACTCAAGAAAAACGTATCTGTTGGTCAAACGCATTCCTAAACGCGTGTGGTGCCTGAATAAACATCCCTTGCTGCTGAAACGCGTCCCCAGACGCGTGTGCGAGTAAAAGATGATGACTGCTGAGCAAACGCGTCTCTCTCTCTGCCCATGAAATTCCAGAATGCTCCTCTGCCCACACGTTTTCCCTGCCGCGTGTCAGGCCTCCAAATGCGTCCCAGGACGCGTTCCAGAAGTCTATAATTGCAAAGGAAGTCCTCTCTCTACTCAGAAGCATCTCTAGATGCATGTCATCCTTCCAAACGCCTTCCCAGACGCGTGTGCACGGGCTATTTTGGGCCTGTTTTGCTGAAAAGCCCGGAAACTCTGAAATAAAAGAAACACAGTGCGTTTGGGCAAGGGTTCGAAGAATTTGGGAGCGAAAATACACTGTAGAAGGCTGGAGAACTCAGATTTGAGGCAAGGATTGAAGATTGCTATGAGCTTTGTCCATTGAAGATCTGATTCCTTTCGTTTATCTATAATGTTTGCAATTAAAACTATGTTTTCTATTATTTTTATGAGTAGCTAAACCCCCCATTGCTAGGGGGGTGACCCTAATTCCGAATATTACAACTTTGTTTATCGTATGCAATAACAATTCAGTTTTCATATCTTTGATTTGTTTTACGACCGTTCTTAATGTTTTAACTATCAGAAAAACAAATATTGAATCTTTATGAATAATTTTTAGCTAGACAGTAATTATTTGTGGCTCTGAGTAAAACATATGGTAATCAATATCACCTAGGACTAGGGATAATTTATCGTAACTTGAAATTCCTGATATTGGAATGCTTGTTCATAATTTTAATTATCTTTGGACATAGTAATTAGATCGTGATGTCAAAGATCTATTCACTAAGGAATTAGGATTAGATAATCTCGAGAACTGTTAATTAATTGTGTTAATTTAGTTGTTACATTGAGACCACAAGTTGTTATAGGAAGAATCATTCACCATCCCTCGCAATCTACTCATCTCTGTTCATCGTTAAATATTTTATTTGCTTACTTTTATTACAATTTCTATCAAACCAACCAAAACCTCTTATACTTTTTGTTTAATTGAATTTGCTTCAAAACTCTGTATTGTCAAGCAGTCCTTGAGATTCAATACTTGGGATTTTCCCATTACTACTACATAGGCAAAATAGTATACTTGCAATTTACCTATCAAGTTTTTGGCGCTATTGTCGGGGACTGCCAAAGATAACGGAGTTGTAGATTTAGTTCAATTAGAAGGATGAGCAGAAGAAAAAGAAATTTTTAACTCTGAAGAAAAAGTAGAAGAGAGAGAATTCAAGTTGTCTCATTCGTACAATACCCGCGTAACCGCAAGAAAAGAATGGTCGATTTAGAACAAGAGAATGGAGAACTTAGAGACGAAGTTGCTACATGGAAAGAGTCCTTGGAAAGGCTTACCTGTTAGACGCTAGGCTTCGGTATCTAGAGGGGGGGTGAATAGATACCTCATAATTCAACCGGATTTCCTAATTAAAAATATGGCGAAGGCGTTTAGGGATCGACTCGCGTCTATTCTGAATCGCTACTAGAAGTATTATATGTGTTTTTAAACCACAAACTTATTTTGATGTGATGATGAAAGCTTTAAGAGAATCAACCAATTTCAATTGCTATAAATCGTTTAAGTGTTTGCTTGATAACTTGTTTTCAATGGCTTTGATTCATGATAGAAGCAATGTATCAAACACTTGGTGATAATGTCCAAATTGAGTTATGTGTCAATGTGTGGTGACTTGTGATGATTATGCAGAATCTTATCACACAAGTTTAACACTTGACAGGTTAATCAATTTGCAATTATGACCAGAAATAAGCGAAACATAAACGAAAAGATAAAAGCAATAAGAACACGATATTTGTTCAGGCATTTCGTCGATCGTCCTCACTACGACTACATCTGCCCCCAATTCCAAACGGGAATTGGGATGTCTTTCATTATGATTGAAAACCCCAAAATTCACCAATCTTGGAGGACCAAATCCGCAGATTTTATTCACCAAAAACCCCACAAATCTTCACCCACTGGGAACCTTCAGTTTCTTTCCATGGATGTTATCGATCTTAATCACAAACCCTAAACGCAAGAATGATTGTGTGTAATTGTGTTGGAGTTGAGAAGAAGAACGAAGATGAGAAGCCTTTGTGTATCTTTCAGTTGTTGGTGTTGAAAATGAATAATTAACAGAAAAAGATATATATATATATATATATATATAAATATATATATATATATATATATATATATATAGGTGCAGGAGAAGTTGATGCAGAGCAAACACATAATTTTGCAAGTTTTGAGGAGATGTGTCGACCTACTTCATTGATTGAGTCGACCTAAATGGAGCAGATTCAACAAAGTCATGATTGTTGCCAGTTGGGTTGACCTGTTGTGGCTTTGGGTCGACCTAAGATCAGTTGGATGTGGTTCTTATGATTTTTCTTCAGTTTAGGTCGACCTAGGCACTTGGTTGAGTCGACCTAAATGGAACAGAAGTGAATTTTCTTTATTTGCTTCAGTTTGAGTCGACCTAAGGAGTAGCTGGGTCGACCTATCCGAACCAAATCCTTATGCTTAGTAAATGAATCTTTGTAGGTCGACCTAAAGTTTCTTAGATATCCAAAATCCTACTTTTCTTTGAGTTATTCACTTGTGCTTTGGTATTTGCTCACTTATGATGTTTGCCATGAATCGAAAACTTCTTGATGAGTGTAGGCTTGTACTTACATACTCCCCCTTTTTGATGATGGCAAACATTGGTTGAATGACGAAAAACTCTCCCATCCTTGAAAGCGTAGGTTCCCCCGTACTTGAAAGCGTAAGCTCCCCCGTACTCATACTCTCTCATATGTAAGCTCCCCCGTACTATACTCTCTCATATACTCCCCCTTTGACAACATCAAAAAATGGAAACAAAGAGGGTAATAGGAGAAAATACACAAAATAATTATAACAAGATAACAATGAACATACAATAGTAGGATAAGCATAAGGTTCAAGTTTAAGAAACATTATGATTACAACAAAAAAACTTAAAGTCATATGAAAATGGAGGCATAAAGTTTAAATGATATGAAATGCAAATGCTATGAATTTATGCAAATGCAATGTGCTCTAACATCTTCCTCTCCTTCCTCTTCCTCTCTGAAAACCTTGAGGTCTATCCTCTTCAACTTGCTCAAGTAGGTCAAGAACGGATCTGTTGAGTATGTTGAAGCTTTGACTCAGACTAGCATGTATGTTAGTTGCTGTTTCTTCAAAGCGATTCTGTCTTTCAGTGGGATTTGAGGCAAAAGTCTCAAAATCAGATTTATGCTCTTGAGCCAAGCGATGCAGATTCTCATACTAAATTTGTTGCTCATTGTAGCGTTCCTGTTGAACCTGTTGCATATGCTAAAGCTGGAGTTGTTGTGACTCAAAGTGTTGTTGTTGATGAAGCTGCATGTTCTCTAGCATGGAAATGATGTTGGATTGGTCCGGTTGTGGCGGAGCCGTGTATCCCCAAGGAATTTCCTCTTCTTGAGGAGGTACATATTGCCAATTCGAGTCATCATCATGAGGAACATCTTCCATGACATGATCATCATCAAGGTCATGTTCTTCCTCCTCATTTCCTCCATGGGAACCGAATTCAGCAGGATCATCATAGTTATAGATGATTTTTCCAGTCCCCTTTTGGATGAGATAGTATGCTTGCCTATTTGGATCCCAATAATAACCCATGAGTGTCAAAGTTGTTTGAGAAAACTCTTGAGGATGTTTGATCCTGATGTAAGTCTGCCCATCAATCCTCATACCAAAGTGGTTCACAAATTTATGAATGATCGATCCATAGCATAGAGCGGTAGTTTTCTGCTTGACCTCATAGAATTTGTTGGTGAGAAAGTAGGGCTAGTCCACACGAGTATTGTTTTGTAGTAAGTACATCAACACAATCTCATTTCGTTCAATCCTAGAGTATCCACCCGATCGTGGTCGAATGATTCGGGAGATGATCCAATTTAGTAGCCTAGGATTTCTCTTTAGGTGCCCTACTGTGATGGTTTCATTTGGTTTATCAAGAACGGTGGGGTCCTTGAGAATTGATCTCATGTAGGCCAGGTGATCATAGTTTGCCGGAACATCACCATCTTCTATACGAAATTCATCACCCTCAAGGGTAAGGCTAAAAATGCTAGCCCAAACTTTTTTATCAACAAGGTGTGAGCGTGACCCCATCTTGAACCGGAAATAACATCCCTCACCCTTTTGTATACTGGCATAGAAAGCACAAACAGTATCTTCATTATATGGAGTGTCACACTCCAACAGTGGATGGATATTTTGATGTTTAATAAGACTAGTAATTTCAAGAATATTCATACGGTCGACTACCTTAGGGTTGTACACATATTGCTTAATGATTTTCCTTTTCATGTGCCATTTTTCAAAATCACCCTTACAGTCGGGATGAACGAGAGCGAGAGCACTTACCGGTCGAGATGAAGATCCGGTGGCGACTTCTTTTCCTTTTCTGGACTTGGGAGGCATTGTTGATGATGAATTTGGAAAAGATGTTGAAGGATTGAGAGATTTGGTGCTTAGGATGTTAGGGTTGCCGTAGATAGATTTTGTTTGAGAGGGAGGTAGAGATGAAATGAATGGATGTATATGCAATAAACATGGGCCGGGTCGACCTACAAGCCCAAATTTGGGAATTTTTGTCACAGTAGGTCGACCTAATGATAGGCTGCGTCGACCTAAACAGAGCAGTGTCTGTAAGTTTTTAAAAGAATCATAATAGGTCGACCTAAGTCTAAGCAAGGTCAACGTAACTGATAGTATTTTTCTTGTTTTTGAAAACTGCTTCAGTAGGTCGACTCAGTGCCAATTTGGGTCGACTCAAAAGACCCCAAATGCATGGAATGCAGCAAATATCATATGAATTGAAAATAAATGCCTGTTCTACCGTGTGAACGCTTTAAACTACCAAAGATATGCATTAACATGACACATTATGCTTAATGATGAGCAATCTAAATGTAAGTGAGAATCATTGAGAATCATATATGAGGTCACTATAATCATGTCAATTGATTGCATATTACAGAATCAATAATATTTTTGGAAGTGAACAACAAACATGTTACCGCTTTCTCAAATTTCAGATTTCTTGTCATCATGATGTAAGGTGAGGTATGTTCCTTTGGTCAATGTAGCACAATCCTTGACTGATTTCGTACTAATTTCACACTTAAAGATATGTTAGCTTGAATCATAATCAATAGATATGGTTAGAATAATTAGATAAACAAACCCATATTTAGCTCAAATTAGAGATATCCAATATCCCTAATTCTCTGCAGATGTTGAAGAAAGGCTCGGTAGCAAGAGGTTTGGTGAAAATATCCGCCAATTGCTTCTTGCTCCCAACATGTTCAAACACAACTTCTCCTTTTTCTACATGGTCTCTTAAGAAGTGATGCCTTATTTCTATATGTTTGGTTCGTGAATGTAGCACAGGATTTTTGCTTAGGTTGATGGCGCTTGTGTTGTCACACATGATTGGTATGCGATCAAGTTTGATGCCAAAATCAATAAGCTACTGTTTGAGCCACAATATCTGAGCACAGCAACTTCCGGCAGCTACATATTCTGCCTCAGTTGTAGATAACGCGACTGATACTTGTTTCTTGCTGTGCCAACTTATCAATGAGTTTGAGAATAGATGACATGTGCCACTAGTGCTTTTTCTGTCAGATTTGCATCCCGCAAAGCCGGAGTCGGAGAATCCCACCAAATAGCTTTCATTTCCCTTAGGATACCATTGACCATATGTAGCAGTTCCACAGAGATATCGTAGAATTCTTTTTACAGCTTTTAGGTGTGATACCTTTGGGCACGATTGGTATCTCGCGCACATACATACACTAAACATAATGTCTGGTCTTGAAGCTGTGAGATACGATAGTGAGCCTATCATGCCTCGATACAATTTCACATCAACCTCTTTACCTTTTTCATCCTTGTCTAAGTTGCTATTGGTTTCCATAGGTGTGTCAATCTCCTTTGCCTCACTCATTCCAAATCTCTTAAGCAATTTTATGCAATACTTAGTTTGGCTAACGAAAGTTCCATAACTAAGTTGCTTGATTTGTAGACCAAGGAAGAAGTTCAATTCTCCCACGAGGCTCATCTCAAATTCACTCTGCATAAGCTTAGAAAATTCTTTGACAAGTTTTGCATTAGTTGACCCTAATATTATACCATATACATAAACTTGAACCAAAAGTATATATTTATATTTTCTTTTAATGAAGAGAGTAGTGTCAACTTTACACCTAGAGTATCCTTGACTAAGTAGAAATTTGCTTAAACGTTCATACCAAGCCCTAGGGGCTTGTTTGAGACCGTATAAAGCACGTTTCAATTTATAAACATGTGTTGGATACTTGTAATTTTCAAAACCGGGTGGTTGAGCTACATAGACCTCTTCATTAATATAGCCATTTAGAAAGGCACTTCTAACGTCCATTTGAAAAAGCTTAAAGTCTTTTGAGCAAGCATAAGCAAGTAAGAGACAAATTGCCTCAAGACGTGCTACGGGAGCGTACATCTCTTCATAATCAATACCCTCCTCTTGACTGTAGCCTTGAGCTACTAATCTAGCTTTGTTTCTAGTAATAACTCCATTTTCATCAAGTTTATTGCGAAAAACCCATCTAGTACCGATTACTTGATGTTCTCCCGGATGAGGGACAAGGTCCCAAACATCATTCCGTTTAAATTTGTTTAATTCTTCTTGCATGGCCAGTAGCCAAAGCTCATCAAGTAATGTGTCCTTTGCGTTTTTCGGCTCAACTTGTGAAACAAAAGCAAAATGATGACAAAAGTTACTTATCTTGGAGCGTGTTGTAACGCCCTTTGAGATGTCACCTAATATGTTGTCGATTGGATGATCCTTTACGTTTGTCCAGGCTTTAGGAAGTTCTTCGTTGTTTGAGATGCTTTCTTTTTCAACACTATCATGAGATTCATCTTTCTCTTCCTTAGCATCTTCCTTTTTAATAATTTCACTTTCTTCTTCCTTTTCTTTGACAATATCTTTAGTAGATGGGCCTGCACTATCAAAAGATATACCTTTCTCGACACATTTTGAGTAAGATTCATCAAAGGACACATGAACTGACTCTTCAACTATAAGCAGCCTTTTGTTGTAAATCCTATATGCTTTACTAGATTGAGAGTAACCAAGAAATATGCCTTCGTCCGCTTTAGCATCAAATTTACCAAGGTTATCTTTACCGTTATTTAACACAACATTTGCAACCGAATACATGGAGGTGGGACACATTTGGTTTTCTACCTTTTAATAGTTCATATGGTGTTTTGTTTAGTATAGGACGAATTAGTATCCTATTCAAAACATAACATGCGGTGCTAATAGCATCCGCCCAGAAATATTTTGGTAGATTTCCTTCATTGAGCATTGTTATTGCCAACTCTTCTAGAACACGATTTTTACGTTCGACCACCCCATTTTGTTGTGGTGTTCTAGTAGCTGAAAAGTTATGTTCAATTCCATGTTTATCACAGTATTTTTCAAAAAGATAATTTTCAAATTCTCCACCATTGTCACTACGGATTGCAACTATTTTGGTGTTCATCTTGTTTTGACATAACCTTGCAAATTGAGTAAATGCTGGAAATGTTTGATCCTTACTAGGTAGGAAGATTGTCCAGCAAAATCTAGAGTAATCATCGACGATGACAAAACCATAGGTGTTTCCACCTATGCTTTTCGTCCTTGAAGGGCCAAAGAGATCCATGTGAAGAAGTTCAAGGGGACGTGATGTTGAAATCACATTTTTTGATTTAAAAGAGACTTTTGTTTGTTTCCCCTTTTGACATGCATCATATAGATGATCTTTTGAAAACTTTATTTTTGGTAAGCCGATTACTAAATCTTTTGTGACAACCTTATTTAGTAAGTCAAAGTTTATGTGAGCAAGGCGTCTATGCCAAAGCCATGAGTCTTCTCCTAAAGCAATAAGACACTTGGCATTTGACTTAGACACTTCATCCAAGTTTAGCATGTAAATGTTGTTTACTCTTGTGCCATTAAACACAATGTCTCTTTTCTTAATATGTTCAATTGTACAACCAGAATTTGTGAAAGTTACTTTGAAATCTTTGTCGCACAATTGACTAATACTTAAGAGATTATGTTTAAGACCTTCTACTAGTAAAACATCGGTTATAGTTGTGGTAGACGGGTTACCTACACTTCCTTTACCAAGTATAGCTCCCCGATTGTTGTCTCCATAGGTCACATACCCCTTTTTCGTTGCGTGGAACTCAACAAAAAGTGATATGTCTCCCGTCATGTGTCTTGAACATCCGCTATCAAGGAACCAAAACCTTTCGGCAATGTCAAGACACTTTTCCTGCAAAATTAATTTAGAGTGGAAGGTCCCCAATTTTCATTAGGTCCTTGGTTGTGAGTACATAAATTGTTGCACTTCGGCAACTATTGAAATACTCCTTTAGGAACTAAAATCCTCCTAAATTTGCATTTTTCAATGGAATGACCCTTTTTGCAACAATAGTGACAAGTAATATGATGAGAATATGCTGTTTTGCTAGTTGATACTTTTGGTACAAAAGTGTATTAACTATATAAAGGAGTACACGATCTTTTGAACTTATTTGGATCAACCGCAAAAGTCACTTTTGGTTGTAGAGCCTTATCTAATTTGGCCTTTAGATCTCTTACTTCTTTTTGCCAAATATGACATGTCTCCCAACCAAACCATGATGTAGGATCTTCCTCAATTTTATCCTTTTGAATATCTAGCATAGATTGTTTCAAAGCTTCCATATCCTTTTCGGTCTTCTCAACTTTTTATTCAAGATATGAAAAAATTTTCTTATTTGAGGACAAAAGTTTGAAAGCTTCAATTTCATCTCTATGTAGTTCTTCAAAAGCTATTTTTAATTGAGCATGAGATACCTTATCTACAACTTCAGGTTTAAGATGACTTACACGTTTCTTTTTCTTGTGTTGATGAGCCACTAGACATAAATTTTCCGATTCTTCTTCATCGCTTGATGAGTCTTCACTAGAGGAATCACTTTCCCATGCTATATAGGCTCTTCTAGGCTTGTTGTGACCTTTACTTTGATCCTTCTCTTTCTCCTTCTTAAGGTATGGACAATCCGGTTTGTAATGACCAACTTTACCACAATTGAAACAAGGACCTTTGGATTTTCCTTTGTTGTTCTCATCTTGTTTGTACTTATTGAATTGCTTCCTATAGTTAATCAAACTTTTGTCGGAGTGTTTTGCTCCATTTTCCCTTATGTATTTGTTGTATCTTCGCACAAACAGTCCCATTTCCTCATCATCCGAATCTTCCTCATCACTAGTATCACTATCCTCTTGCTCTTGCTTTGAGGTCTTGGAGCTTGAAGCCTTTAGAGCTATTGACTTCTTCTCTACCTCTTTCTCCATGTTCTTATCTTTCTTTACCTTTTTCTCATGCATGTCAAGGCATTTAAGATGTTGCTCATGTTCTTCAAGTTTACCAAAGGGAATGGTGATGTCTAAGGTATTTAGATCATTTTCCTCCTTCATGGTTGTAACCTTGGGTTGCCATTCCCTGTTTAAACATCTTAAAACTTTGTTAGTAGCATTTGCATTGGAAACAGGTCTATCAAGAGAATTTAAACGATTTATAAGATGTACGAATCTCTTTTGCATATTTTCAATGGATTCACCATTTTCCATATGAAAGAGCTCGAACTCTTGAGTTAACGTGTTGACTCTAGCTAGTTTGACATCATCCGTGCCCTCATGTGCAACTTTCAATGTGTCCCACATAGCCTTAGCAGTTTTACAATGGGAAACGCGATAGTATTCATCAACTCCTAGAGCTGAAATCAGAATATTTCTCGCTTTCCAATTGTATCCGTACTTCTTTTCATCTTCAGCATCCCAAGTAGTTTCTGGTTTAGGAATGACAGCACCATCTGCATTTGTAATGGTAATTTGAAAAGGACCATTTACAATAGCTGTCCAAATGTTCCTATCAATGGCATTGATATGAACGCACATACAATCCTTCCAATAGCTATAGTTTTCACCGTTGAAAACTGGAGCTCTATTGTGAGCCCCTTTAGGTCCGGAAGCCATTTATCCAATAAGTGTTTCACGTAGCAAGGAATAAACCAGAGATCTTGATGCCACTTGTTAGACGCTAGGATTCAGTATCTAGAGGGGGGTGAATAGAAACCTCAGAATTCAATCGGATTTCCTTATTAAAAATATGGCGAAAGCGTTTAGGGATCGACTCGCGTCCATCCCGAACTGCTACTAGAATAATTATATGTGTTTTTAAACCACAAACTTATTTTGATGTGATGATTAAAGCTTTAAGAGAATCAACCAATTTCAATTGCTATAAATCGTTTAAGTGTTTGCTTGATAACTTGTTTTTAATGGCTTTGATTCATGATAGAAGCAATGTATCAAACACTTTGTGATAATGTCCAAATTGATTTATGTGTCAATGTTTGGTGACTTGTGATGATTATGCAGAATCTTATCACACAAGTTTAACACTTGACAGGTTAATCAATTTGCAATTATGACCAGAAATAAGCGAAACATAAACGAAAAGATAAAAGCAATAAGAACACGATATTTGTTTAGGCAGTTCGTCGATCGTCCTCGCTACGACTACATCTGCCCCCAATTCCAAATGGGAATAGGGATGTCTTTCATTATGATTGAAAAAAGTTTGTACAAAGAAGATAACAAAGCAATAACGATAAACCGATTATGTTGATTCTTTGTATCTTCTTCCCCTTGATCTTGAGTCAGATCAAGTATCCTCCAAGAGCTTATCGTTGATTCCCTTTCTGCAGTGTTGTGAATTGCTCGAACCTTTGTTCTTCAATCTTCACACTCAGCTGAATCCTTGATGAATCCTCTTGATAAAAACCCCCAAAATTCACCAATCTTGGAGGACAAAATCCGCAGATTTTATTCACCAAAAACCCCGCAAATCTTCACCCACTGGGAACCTTCAATTCCTTTCTATAACACCCCAATTGTACCCAAGCATTTAGGCAAGAAAATATCAGAGTATTAAAATTTCATACAACACAATTAGGATGTTACACTAAGTAACCAAACAAACACCTAGAAAACAAACAGACATCAGCGATGCCAAAAGCATACAATACCTGCCAATAAAATGATACATAACACACGGAAGATATGAACATAAAAATGTACGTATAGTTCTCACTCTCAAAGAGGAGTTTTCCAATACACATCAGCACATCATCACATATACATGTTCAAAAGAGTCATATACAAATAAATAACAACAAACTCCCGACTCCCCGGTGTTACGTATCAGAGCAACCGACAAGACCAACTGGAGAACTACCTCTTCCAAAGACTCCCGAAGCGGCTAATCTGCAGGATGCCACTCAAGCATCAAATCAGCAGAAGGGTGAGTATATAGTTCATTACGAATAAGTATAATATATGTAGCGACTAAAACACAATTAATCAAAATACAACACACGGATCAACATAATATCTCAAGAATAAAAGTCACAGCAATCCACTCATTCAACCACAATCGATATATATGTAATGCGACACATGAATGATAACATAAATTATAAAGACAGACAATGATGAATGAGACTCGACTATGCATATGCATGTGGTACCAAATCCGGAGTAAACTCCTCCTTGTCATTATGACAAATAGACCTGGTCGAGCATTATGCTGGGACTTTATTCCACTCAAGAAGCCCGCAGGCTGATGTCATCGAGCATGTAGCTCCCACTGATGACCCTTGCCGAGCATTATGCTGGGACTTTATTCCACTCAAGAGCCCGCAGGCTGTTGTCATCGAGCATGTAGCTCCCACTAATGACCCTTGCTGAGCATTATGCTGGGACTTTATTCCACTCAGGAAGCCCGCAGGCTGTCGTCATCGAGCATGTAGCTCCCACTGATGACCTCTTGCCACTCAGGCTAATATACCGTTACCAAGCATTAAGCTCCTACTGGTAACCAATTCCTGCAGGCTATCTGTTAACAACATTCCGCCATTAACGCATTGAAATGTTATGATGCGCAAATATATGACTCTATTACGTGACAACAACATCATCAACAATATAACACGATCAGACACTCACGTTACATCGTTTATATTCTATCCAAAAGGATACATCACCAATTAATAACATTGTTATCAATTACATCACACCATTATTACCACACATGCATTAATAAGCACACAACACACATTCACCGTCAAAACATACTTGCCACATCGGCATAGATGAATGTATAACACACTTATACACATCAAATTAATATTGGCCATCGGCCCACAACTTCATCAATACATCATCATCAAGTTGTAATAACAATAATTGAACAATAACAATACATCATTCTCATAACAACAATTACTTGCCAAAAGGCCACACATCATGTTAACAACAAACAACCAAACATCGTCACATATCAAGAATGAACATTCATTAATACATAACACTTTTGAACATGATCTCATGTTATCGACAACTAATCACATACCTCGTACCAATACGATAACATTCACACAACACATCATCATGATTTATCATGCACTTGTTCACAAAACCATTTATGAAAATCAACCAACCACTACTACGTCCTACATCATCATATAGAGCATGGAAATAGCTTCTAAACGTTTCAAACGACACATAAAACGAACACCCAAGTTAAAAGATACGACTTTTCAAAGTTTGGAAAACATAAACATACTTCATATGTTAACCCTACTTAGTTCTACCACTAAACCCTAATAAAATAATAGGATACTACACCCTATGAATCATTTCATTAAGTCCTCTTTTCAAATTCGAACATTAGGAATACAAACTTGATCATGACATCCCATGACATTGTTCTTATCAATCCGAAGATCACTATCTTTATCTTTGACTAATCAATGTCATCTTATTAACCCATTCAAATTCGATTTCTGACCTTTTCTAATCTCATCAAGAATACCATAAGTAAGCTTTCACATATAAAGCTCAACACCCGAAGAAGTCGCTTCACAAACCAAACTCAAATCTCACAACTGTTTCAACAGTCACAAAACTCGAATCATCGACATAGACGAATGCGATGGTTTCTCATATTCAACTCATTCTGATCACACGAATACTTCAAGCTCTTGTAGTCACTTACACACACAAATCTCGATCCGAATAATTAGTGCCTTCAAATTTCCCAAACAGAAATAACAATTGCCAACTCTAAATCTTGCGACAGATAAATCCTTTCAAAAATCTTAACTTGCATAAAAGCATAAACCACCACTTACCCCTTTCTGCATTAGAACTTCTTGCAAACCCAATAAAGGAACATCCCAAAACTCCACAAACAGTTCTAACAGATCCGGCAAAATCAAAATAGGAGTGATAGTCAACCTCCTCTTAAACTCTTGAACATTCACTTCACTCGACCAAAAAATCACATAAGGAGACTTAGCAAACAACTTTTTCTTCCCAACATGGACAAAACAATTCTCAAATACTTAGCATGATCATCTTCACACTGATGATACCCATACCTCAAATCAAACTTGCAAAACAAACAAGCTCCAACCAACTTGATCCGTCAAAATATCAATCTTCGAAAGTGGATACTTTTCCTTAATTGTCACTTTTCTTAATTGTCTAAAATTGAC
The DNA here is from genome assembly GCF_029867415.1 of Vicia villosa. Classification (NCBI taxonomy): domain Eukaryota; kingdom Viridiplantae; phylum Streptophyta; class Magnoliopsida; order Fabales; family Fabaceae; genus Vicia; species Vicia villosa. Next base: position 76,997 of record NW_026706319.1, on the reverse strand, counting down.
ACAAAGCCTCATAGAACCTTCCTTCTTAACCAACAAAACACATGCACCTTACATCGACACACTCGAACGAACAAACCTCTTCTCAAGAAAATCCTTAAGTTGACTCCTCAACTCTTTCAGCTCAGAAGTTGGCATCCGATACGGAACCCTCGACACAACAACAGTTCTAGGAACTAAATACTTCAAACAGAACTCCAAGACGGAATTCCCCTTTTCGACGATGAATCACTTAAACCTTCAAGAAACACTCATACAAATGCGCAACTATCCGGAATTCCCACCATCGCTCTTTCTCAAGAACATCCAAATTCGTCGACAACATAAACAACGTCGTACCACCTTGCACTGACTCATTCACTTCCAATATTATCAAACTAGCCAGATAAGCCTATCACGTCCAATACGATCCCGTCTACTATCAACAAGAGATTAAGGGTGATCAAGTCCCCAATTTGTCAATAGGTAGCCGACAATCATAATAGAGTATAAACTATCAGTACCAACATTAATAATATTCTTTTCCAACTTTTGCTCATAGCACATAAGCACTATGATTCCATAATACACAAATCTCTCAAGATCATCTGAACCGGCTAACACCGATGTCCGGTAGCTACGTACCAAAACACTTCTAACAACGTCAACAACTCCTACCGCCGTCTCAAATACTTACCAAAAATCATACAACAAGGTCTACCACAATACTTTCCTTAATCACTGATCCAACAACGACGCCTTACACAAGGCTACTCAAACAACAACTTCACAGTCCATCAGTAGCGTTAGAGCATCACAACTTTCTAAATTCCATTCTTTAGAAATAACTAAAATCTACTCCGAGACACCCCAACTTGATTAACAACCAAAGTCTTAAGTCCAAGTCGCTTTCACTTCAGAAAACAACAGATTCCAACAACACTAGTACTGCTCCCCTCAGTAGCATACTAACATCTTGCAATTGAAACATATCAGAGAAGCATATCTTCTCCCTCACTAAGCTTCAAACCACTCCTGCATACAACTGACTAGAGGCACAACAAGTACTGACAGTGCTCCACACACTTATCACGTACTGAGGAAATAGCTTCCAAACTTTTCAAACGACACATAAAACGAACACCCTAGTTAAAAGATACGACTTTTCAAAGTTTAAAAAACATAAACATACTTCATATGTTAACCCTACTTAGTTCTACCACTAAACCATAATAAAATAATAGGATACTACATCCTATAAGTCATTTCATTAAATCTTAGTGTAGACTATTGCCTTAGCTTTCCAACGCTTCGAACCGCGACAAAATCGGAGCTACTGATCAAAAGTTATGATCGTTACAAAATCTGCCAAAAATGGAAAAAAGCAGTTGGTCGACGCATGGAAAACATAGGTCGACGCATCGAACTCCTGCCACCCTCGGGTATGCGCACGCTGACCCAATAGGTCGACGCATTCAGTAGAAAACGCAGATTTTTGCCTTTTAGGCTGCACAGGTCGACGCAAACCCCTGTGTAGGTCGACCTAAGCTTCGTAGAAACCCTAAAATCACCATTTCCACCACCCAAACTCTTATAAACATTTCTCTGACACCTATACATCATTATAACATCAATATAACACACACATGCCATATAAACAACATAACATTCAACTTTCATGGTTGATTCATTAATCTCTCTCAAACCTAACATTTTAATACGAAACAAGAAAAAATGGAAGATATGGAAAGGATGAAGAAGATGAACAAGAACAACTATATAAACCATACAAATGCATAATAAACGATATACCCCCCTTACCTTGGATTTGTTCTTGGATCAAGGTTTGTTTTGATCTCCACAAAAATCGCTTTTCCTCTTCTTCTTCTCTCTTCTTTCTTTCCTTTCTGTTTTTCTTTCTTCTTTTCTATTCTTGTATTCTTTTCTATATCCCCCTTACTTCTCCAAAATATCTACTTTACGGTCTAAACTCAATTGCTCAGAAAAACCCCAAAACGGAGAATATTACCTTAATAATATTTCTAGTACCAATAATATGAAAACCTTCAATTAAATATTAGTCCGCCATCCCAAACTAATACCGATTGAAACGACTCCAAAAACGGTAAAATTCCAATAATTGTCACAAACGTCCAAATTAAGCATATACTTATATTTCCGGGCGTTACACTTTCCATGGATGTTATCGATCTTAATCACAAACCCTCAACGCAAGAATGATTGTGTGTAATTGTGTTGGAGTTGAGAAGAAGAACGAAGATGAGAAGCCTTTGTGTATCTTTCAGTTGTTGGTGTTGAAAATGAATAATTAACAGAAAAAGATATATATAGGTGCAGGAGCAGTTGATGCAGAGCAAACACATAATTTTGCAAGTTTTGAGGAGATGGGTCGACCTACTTCATTGATTGAGTCGACCTAAATGGAGCAGATTCAACAAAGTCATGATTGTTGCCAGTTGGGTCGACCTGTTGAGGCTTTGGGTCGACCTAAGATCAGTTGGATGTGGTTCTTATGATTTTTCTTCAGTTTAGGTCGACCTAGGCACTTGGTTGGGTCGACCTAAATGGAACAGAAGTGAATTTTCTTTATTTGCTTCAGTTTGAGTCGACCTAAGGAGTAGCTGGGTCGACCTATCCGAACCAAATCCTTATGCTTAGTAAATGAATCTTTGTAGGTTGACTTGGGCATGTTGTGGGTCGACCTAAAGTGTCTTAGATAGCCAAAATCATACTTTTCTTTAAGTTATTCACTTGTGCTTTGGTATTTGCTCACTTATGATGTTTTCCATGAATCAAAAACTTCTTGATGAGTGTAGGCTTGTACTTACATTAACAGTATGGTAGAAGCTTTGACAGCTACACAGAAACGGCCTTCCCCAAGAGAAGCGACTATGATTTCGGAAATCGTTTCGACGCAAATACCTACAAGTATTCCTCAGTACACAATGCCACCCAATCGACCTTGGGACATGCCTTTCAACTTTACGCCAGGGGGTTACAGACCTCAAGAATGCCGACTTTGGGTTTCAGACAACAAGGCATCGAACTGATAGGATCTGCTGTTATAATGTATATGCTGCTACCAGTAGTACGTATTGTTCCTCCACCAAAAGAACAAATATATCATTCTTCTCCTAGTGAAAGCACTGGAATAGGAGAAATATTCGACGAGTTCCACGAATAGTTTTTGCAAATGCAAAAGAAACTCAAGGCCTATCGAGGACAAGATTTATTTGGAAAGAATGTTGCAGACCTCTGTCGGGTTCCAAACGTTAAGATTGCTTACAAATTCAAAGTACCCAACTTCGAAAAGTACAAAGGAAATTCATGCCCAAAAAATAACCTAGTGATGTACGCTCGGAGGATGTTAACTCAGACTGACAATCAACAATTGCTCATTCATTACTTTCAAGACAGTTTGACTAGTGCTGCACTCAAATGATATATGGACTTGGATAGTTCTAAGATTCGTGCTTTCCGAGACCTTTGTAAAAAAGTATAAGTACAATCTGGATATGTCTCTTGACAGGGATGAACTAAGAGCTATGTCTCAAAAGGATAGAGAAAGTTTCAAAGATTACGCTCAAAGATGGTGTGAAGTTGCTGCTCAAATTTGACCTCCTCTTGAAGAAAAAGAGATGACAAAAATCTATCCTAAAACTTTGAGTCTATTTTACTACGGACGAATGGTTGCAAGTGCACCTAGTGACTTTACCTAGATAGTAAACATGGGGTTATGATTGGAAGAAGCAGTTCGAGAAGGACACTTAGCCAAGGATGTAGAGGCATCTACTGGTCCTAAGAAGTATATAAGTTTTTTCCAGAAGAAAAATGATCAAGACATCAGTACCGCCTTATAAAACAAACCTATAAAGAGGTATCAACCTCAAGTTGCTACAATTACTCCTATTGTTAGCTCATAGCCAGCCTATCAACCGCAAGTCTCTCAGAAACAAATTCAAAAACGACCTCCACAACAAGCTCGTCCATAAAATAACAACAACAGTCGATTTCAAAGATTTACAAACTTTAATCCTATACCAATGCTTTACGCAGATTTCTTTCCTACCTTATTATCAAAGGGACACGTTCAAACAAAATCTCCTCCGACTCCTCTAAAGGATCCTACTTACTGGTATAAAGCTGATCAGTTTTGCCCCTATCGTTAGGGAGCGCCATGTCACAACATAGAAAATTGTTTCGACTTCCGAGATGACGTATAGAGACTAGTAAAAAGCGGAATGTTATCTTACAAGGATAATAATCCCAATGTTCGGTCAAATCCATTGCCGCAACATGGAAAAGCTTTCGTCCACATGGTAATTGGTTGTCCAGGAGAGTACCGTATCTACGAGGTACTCCACATGGGAGATAACATATTACAGATACATGCCACTGAAAATTCTAGTAGCACACGCTCAATGTCTTGTTGGATGTTATGACATCCATAATTACACAGTATAGATAATTAAAGCAGAACAACATAAAAACAATAAAGAACACACAGACTTGTTTACCCAGCTCGGTTCAAACAACCTACTCTGGAGGCTACCAAGCCAGGGATGGAATCCAATATAAGCATAATTAATTCGGAGTTAAACTCCCCCGTTTACAACTCCTCACTTAAAACCTACCCAATGCAATTCCAACTTATTCCTAGACCTGAGTATCTCCACTCACTCCCCCTCAATCACAATAGTGATTACAAATAAACATTACATAAAATCAGAGAGAAGACACTCTTCAAAAACACACATTGATCTGCTTAAAAGCCTCAATCAAGAGAGACACACTCGTGCTTAAAAGCTTAGAGTGACAATTAACACAAACAACCTATTCCAACGCAATCATCAAAGACAATTGCTTGGAGTACAAGAGACAGCTACAGAATTATGGTTCTTCATAATAAACAATCTGCTCTCTTTGTGTTCCAAATTAGGATTGCAGTCTTTTTATATGCAGCTATTTGGCCTTGGGCTTTTTTAGAAACAAATTATGGTTAACAAAGTTAATCTAATTTACACGCCATTTGGTTATTACAGAATGTGCTGTCAGCAAGATCTTCTGGACGGAATATTCAACACACAATAAAAGTTTTCCTAAACTGTTAATTGAGAGAAATCAAAAAACACAATTAATAAATTATAACAGCTCCTGCTGTCACACAAGGATGCAGAGTCCTAACTTGCTTTGCAAGTTTTCAAACTGCGTAGCATCATGAGCTTTTAGGAGAATGTCATTGATATTGTTAGGAACATTGTCGTCACTTTCGTTAGAATCATCTTCAATATGCACCATATGCACCATTCTCATCTGTGCATCATTCAAGATCCTAACATGATTAGTCATTTCCGTATACATGTTTAGACAAAGCATTGCTTTGAGCGAGATGAGCAGAGATTGTTGAGGTATCTCAATGAAGTGAATTGGATCTAAACCTAGTTATGTGGGAAAAGTGAAATTTGTGATTACACTAGAGTTGTTGCGGTGGGATGACAACTGAAAAATCTTTTTGTGAACCAGAAGGACCTTCACATCCAGCTTATTAATAACATCTAGATCAGTAGTTGACCTTTGTGTAGAGTTCTATTTGTCCTCCACATAGTTTTTGATGTATTAAGGCAGAGTTATGACATTCCATTCGACATTCTGGTGAGAAACACTTTGGTGTATCGAACTTGATTTAGACCAGTCCAAAAGAAGAATCCTGCTCTCCTTGCTTTCTTGATTTCTCAAGTTTAACTGTGAGTCCTTTGCTCTTTCCATCCAGAATCTTGAAGCTTGGTTTATCCCTAGTGTCTCCTCTCTCAGGTGGAAGTGACTGTTGATGGATACCTTCCTTGGGACCATATTGAGAGCAATACCCTTCTTGAACAAATGGAGTTCTTCTTCCACATCTCTAGTCCGGATGTCATTGGGTGTATTTATCACATTTTTCCTTGATCTTCTGACAGCTCCTGTGATTTGATTCTAAGCAATACTTTCCCTTTGAAGCGTATTTTGAATATTTCCTGAAGGGCATTCACCAATCCCGGAGGCTTTGTTTGTCTAAATGCGCACAATTGAGTTCTCAGCAGATTTATATGTTAAGACATCTGTTTTGTCATTGACATATTCTACTGAGGTAGTAGACTCACTTCCTTCTACAACATCCTCCATTATTGCATTGTTCTTGTTTGTAACAGGAATGCACTTGTCCTTTTTGTGATGTTTGTTTTGTCTAGGTTTTCTTCTTCTAGAGCTTCCTATTTTCTTTACAGCCTCCTCCTTGTTATTGTCAAGGCTTGAGTGTTTAGCTTCCACACATAACTTTCGTTGTGATGGCCTTTTCTTAGTCAAATTTTCCTGTTGAAGGGGATTTCTTTTGGTAGATGGTTGAGTTTCAGGACAAGAGAACCTCAGGTGACCTATCTTACCACATTGATAGCATTTCTTGGCTGAGATAAGTGTGTGTTTTCCTGAATGTTGAGCCTCTTGTTTGAGCTTCTTTCCCTTCATCGTGTCTCGCAGTTTTCCCTCTAGGTCAACAATGTCTGTCATGAGATTTAATCTTTCTTCTTGTAATAGGGCATAAGCATTTTCATATACTGTCAGTCTCTTGCTCATTTCTCCATTTAGTATACACACCTTAGAGTATCCAGCAGCAAGTTCTTCGCTGGTGATTTCTTCAATATAAGTCTCATCATCAGACTCGTCCACTTCTTCTGTCTGGATCCTTGTTCTGGGAACAGGAACCTCCAATTTGATAGTTCTTTCTTGATCTTTTTCTTCATTTTTTTTTGCCACAAGACAAGTAGTCAGTGACTTAGAGTTTTTAGGCTCCCATAGATAACAATTATTCTCAGATCTGACTCCTTTCATGACTTCTTCATTTTCCTTATTTGTAACAATACACTCTTTTTTAGTGAACCTGCCATAGAGTCCTTCATCACATAGTTGGCTGATGCTTACAAGGTTTGCAGCCAGTCCTTGTACAAGTAAAACATTATGTAGATTAGGAACACCTTGACCTTCTGTCTAGCCAAGACCTTTGACTTCTCTTATATCTCCATCACCTAGAGTCACATAGTTGGTTCCCTCAAGTTTGAGGTTTACTAGTGAGTTCTTTCTCCCAGTCATATGATTTGAGCAACCACTGTCAAGGTACCCGTCTTCTTTGGCAGGAATTCTTAGAGAGGTGTGTGCTACTAGAGCAACATTCTTGGCCACCCACTGTTGCTTTCTTCTACAGGTATCATATTTAGGTTTGACATGATGAGTTTGATCTGGATATCCAAATAGTCTGAAACATAATGGCTTTATGTGACCAGATCTTCCACAGTGATGACACCTCCATTTTTGGAATTTCTTCTTTGAATGCCTCCTTTTTCTGCTTCCTTGATGTTGTGACATTGGAGCTGCATCTAGTTGGTCACACAAGTCTCGGGCTTTGCTATCCTGAACCCAGAGGTGAATTCTTCTTTAGCCACAAATCCTACTCCGGACATGTCTCCTGTTCTTTGTCCAGACTCCAGAAGTTCTTCTAAAGTATCAGTTCCATTGTTCAGCATTTTGAAGGACTTGGTCATTTGATCAAGTTTGTAGTTCAACATGCTTACTTCACTACTGAGAAAGTCTATGGTTGCAAGATGTTTATTCTTCTAAGTTTCTAGCTCTCTTAAGATTATCTCTTGCTTCTCCACTTGTTTGCAGACTTCAGCATTCTTTATACACAATTTCTTGTATGAGACAGCAAGTTCATCAAAGGTTAGCTCATCATCACTGGAATCATCATCAGATTCAAGAGTATGAGTCTCGTCCTCTTTCCTTCATTCATCTATTCTAATAAACATTCAACTATTTTCAACTTTCCTCCATTTCTTTTTCGTAAACAATTATTCACGGGCTTCTCCTTGAGTTGTAAGTCCCAAACATCTCTCATATCACTACGCCGTACAAGGGCTTCTAAAGCGCTTTTTTTGGGCTTTTAGAGCGCTTAAAAGCGCTGCAAAAGCCAGCGCTGCCATAGGTAACAACAACGCTTTTGAAACTCCAAAAGCGCTCTCGTAGCCCCCCCTCTAGCAGCGCTTTTTCCAGAAAAGCGCTCTCGTATCCCCCCAATAGCAGCGCTTTTTCCAGAAAAGTGCTCTCGTAGCCCCCCTATAGCAGCGCTTTTTTTTATCTTTTATGCTTTTTTTTATCTTAGGCAGCGCTTTTAGTTATAAAGCGCTTTCGTAGGTAGCCCTTTACGAGCGTTTTTGAAAGCGCTGTCGTTGCTAAACTTAATATTTTAAAGTGCAACCTGTAATTTAAGCCTCCCAGTTCGACCTGTAATTTATATTTATTTTCAACCTGTAATATTTTCGACCTGTAATATATTTTCAACCTGTAATATTTTCAACCTATATTTATTTTCGACCTGTAATATATTTTCAACCTGTAATATTTTCAACCATAGGTAGGACAATATATATACTAATATAATACCATTATAATTCAAAATAATATATATACACCATTATAGTTCAATTCACATGTAACTAACTCATGTCAAACAAACTAAATCAGATACATATAACTAACTTATCTCTAACAATAATTAAATCTGAATATAAGCCCGAAATGTAAAAAATCCGACGAGCGCACGGTCCTGGTCCTGCAAAGTATGAAAAAAACAACACGGTCAATTAAAGGCTCCAACATCTATACTTCAAATTTTCCAAGAAAACAAATTGTCATTCAGTAACATCAACAATATTATTAGCAACAATTTCATGTGATTTGTGTGGTGTCGTTTTTTTTGCCTCCCCGTTTCACTTGGGAGGACGGCACGCTAGACCCTTCACGCGAAATTTGGAAGGAGAATGCGCCCGTGGCGGGATGAATTTTGTTTCAGTTCTTCCTACGATATCACACGAACTTTCTTATTTGTCCTACGAGTAGGAAAGGGAAAAAAAGATCTCAACTAAACCCTAGGAGTTTGCTAAGTGTGGGGATTTAAACCTAGGCTAGAAATTCTGGAGTCCGGGAGGTCGGTTATACATAGGGAAGTGTTTAAACACCCTACATATCTGTAGTACTCTACAGGAACCTTCTCTGTGTCATTGTGATTGTGTTTATTGCTAATGATTGGGAAAGTTTCTCCATTGTGTTAGGAGAAGGAATTGAATTGATTTTAAAAGACAGACAGACAGACAAACTGACTATTTTTGGTATTTTATTAGCTCGCTGAGATTCCTTGTGAACCTCATGCCTACATATCCCTAGTGGAAGTCAGAGCTTAATGTAGTTCGGGGAACTAACTAGGGAAATTAATTATTTTTGGTGCCTTGCTTGAAGCTCAAGGTTGAAGCTTGAATTAAATCTCTGTTTACAGTAAAGAGACATGAAATCATCTTTACAGAGAGGTATTTGTACTATTCTACCACAAACATTTAAAAGAGTGACAGAATAACTGAATTCATTTCATTCAAGAGGGGGACCTTACTTGTGTATGTGCAAGTATACCAGTCAAATGCCTCTTAAATGAAAGAAAGATGCTCATCCAAATTAGGGAAAGTTACCACATGTCTGGGTTTTACTGCCAGCTCATGCCTTTCAAAATCCTAAATGGGAGACTTGATTAAAATTGAAATTGAAATGGAAATGTTTGTTTGTTTGAATGTGGTAGAGTAGTAAAAATATCTCTCTATAGAGATAAGCTATGTCTATCTACTGTATAAAAGATTTGACTTTAGCTGGCTTGTATGAGGCCCAAGCTTGAGGCTTTTTGATTGATTTATTAATTATTATTGACTCTGGGAGATGACTCCATTGAGGATTAATTACAGGGTATTTTTGTGTTCTGTACAAAGCCCAGAATTGAGGCTGACTCTATTTGGAGAGTGTTTATTTTGATGGATTTTTATTTGGTGTTCTGTACGAAGCCCAGAATTGAGGCTGACTCTAGCTAGGAAAAACATTATTTTCTGCCTTGTACAAAGCCCAAGGTTGTGGCTGACTCTAAAATAAACTGAGTATGGATGACTCTATGGGGAAAAGATCCTAGGTGTTAGGAATCTTTGACACATGAAAGTATGGTTTAATCTACCTTGTACAAAGCCCAAGGTTGTGGCTATTGGATGATGAAGAACTCACTGGGGAGACTCTATTATATGCCTTGTACAATGCCCAAGGTTGAGGCTGACTCTTGACAGGGGAGTTTTATTGTTTGGTGCCTTGTATGAAGCCCAAGGTTGAGGCTAACTGTTTTTGTTGGTTTTGACTCTACTGAGGAGATTTTATTTATTAAAAGACTGTTTTTCTTTGGAAGCTAACCCTTTCCAGGGATTTTGACTCAGCTGGTGAATTTGTCTGTTAAAAGATTGACTTTATCATGTTTTTGGAGGCTGACCCTTTCCAGGGGTTTTGACTCTTTTGGGGAAATTATCTCCTAAGAGAATGAATATTTGGTTTTGAAAGACTGATATTGGAGGCTAACCCTTTCCAGGGGTTTTGACATTTTAAACAGATTTTTATTAATTGACTTTGGAGGCTAACCCTTTCCAGGGAATTTTATTAAAATGAAGGAATGATTTTGGAGGCTAACCCTTTCCAGGGAATTTTATTAAAATGAAGGAATGATTTTGGAGGCTAACCCTTTCCAGGGATTTTTATTAAAATGAAGGCAGAAAGATTATCTAATGAGACTTCTTGTTTAAAGCCCAAGATGAAGGCTGACACTTACTGAGGATAAGCAAATAAGGATCCTAGACTCTGCTAAGGAAGATTGATGAAGATAAGGGTGACAGAGACTGTCCATGCCTCTCATTCCAAAAATGTACTCAATGTGAAATTGAAACAAACTTAGCTTGTTTAAAGTCGGGTTTAAATTGGAAGAAACTCACCAGGGTATGTTAAAAGGTGACTAAAGACCTGTTCCTATGTTTATAAGAAACCTGATGGGTCCTTGTATACAAGCTCAAGAGGAAGCTGGAAATGCTTTTAAGAAGCCTGTGGGTCCTTGTACAAAGCCCAAGAGGAGGCTAATCGAGGGTCCCTGTTATAGCACAAGAGAAAGCTATGTAGTTTTGAACTTATTTTGGCTCTAAGCAAATGGGTAAGAGGTTTCACCGGGAATAATTCCTCTTTGGGTGGATGTGTCCTATTTTTTGGATTCTAAGGTTTTTGCCAAGATGTTTCACCGGGAATAATTCATCTTGGGGGTTTGAACTACAGATCTCTAATTAGGAAAGAGCCTTCACCAGGAAGACATTCTCAATCCTAGGTCATATTCCTATAATATATATATATATAGTTTAACTGTCCTAGGGTTTACACTCAAACGTAGTTCTTAAACTAATATATATGCACAGTTCATATTTGACAGTAATTTAAATAAAGACTGTAAATGGAAAGCTTGTAAAGCCTAACCTGGATGGAGTGGAGGCCTTTGAAGAAGTATGTACAGAGCCTCAACAGTAATTGGTGGATAACAGTTGAATATATGTATGATAAACAGTTAATGGTTTTTGAAAACAGAAGAAGTGAAGATGGACAAAGGTCACATAGGTATCTGAAGAGTTTCACCGGGAATAATGCCCTTCAAATACCAGAAGAATGTTTTGAAAACAGAAAGAAGATTTTGAAAATACAGTTTTGAAAACAAGCTAAGAAGAGAAGGTGTTTGGGACTTACACTCTATTAGAGGCCCAGTACTTTACAGTACTGGTTACAAAAGCAGTTTGAAAATGATTTGAAATGGTATAAGGTTTTGTTGTTTGAAAACCTTAATCATCCGTTTAATCGGAGACTGGTAATAACTTTGAAAATTGACAAAAGTCAACTTAATTAAGGTAAAGAATAAAGATCTATGCCTAATTAGGACTTAAACAAATAGGGTTTTATCATGAGCTTATTCACAAAATAGGTTAAAATAAAATGACAATATATATTTAAAGTATTTAAGAAAACACTTAAAAACATACTATTTTAAACCTAATTAAAATACATGAAATAAATAATATTTTTTATGATTTTTTGATTATTCACAAAATAGATATATTAAATGACAAGTGTGTGAAAAATGAAGTGAAAATAAATTAATTTGATAGGTTAAATAATTGGTTGAAGTTGTGAAGAAATCAAATGGAAAAAAGTGGTAAAAAATAGGGTTTTGTCACCAACCAGGTTTGAACCCACGCCCTTTATGTTACCAGCCCAAAACAACACCACTGAGCCAACGCGCGCTTAGTGACAATGACACACACCCATTTGGTTATGTTTCAAAACAAGTGGTAAATCATTGAAAAATAAAAGAATCAAAAAGTCTGGGGCGAGGGGGATTCGAACCCCAGACTTGAGGCATGAGGAGACTAAGGGCGTATGTGAGGCCACTAGGGCAAACGATGAATTCGTTTGTAAAACGCATACTACTCAAAATAAAATAAACCCTGCCCTTGTATTTGAATTTTGCGCGCCACAGCCATGGTCGTCTTCTTCCTCAAGCTCTCAAATTCTCAAATTTCTAACTCTCTGGTTTCTCAACTAAATGGCATGATGTAAACATCAATTTTGCTCTAAATTTCCTCATGAACTCAGATATGTAACTAACATTTATTTATATTAGCTATAACTACCTAATTTCTCAGAGAACTCTAAGAACACATGAACCCTAAATTTGAAATTAAATGACAAACAAGATGAATAAATGAATGATGATAGAGGGTTTTCAATCCTCTGATGATGCTGAACAAGATAGAATCGAGCTATATCATAAAGAGTGCTTAAATTAAAGAGGTGGAGTTCAGAAACTTACCTCTGAAAATGGAGGTCGTGAGGATGATAGAGAGCAACTGGGCTTGTATGAATGATCCCAAAAGCTTCCTTGGGACTCAGTGATGCTAACTGAATGCTTGTTGTAACCGCAATCCTTCTGAATTGTTCTATGGACCTCCCTCGATTTGAGCTTCAAGTGAACATGGAGAGTGATGATTCTTGAGTTACAGATGAGCTGCAGTCATCTGAACAGCTTCACTACCTCCTATGGAACGTGCCTGGATGCTTGGCTCGATTGGAAACCTTCTGAATTGCACTATGGACCTTCAACTACAACAGCTTCAAAGTGAGAGCAACAATGGTGTTCCTCCACTTACAGAAATGATTCAGGTGCTTGGATCACCTCAAATGACCTCCCTTGAGATGTTAGAATGCTTACTTTCCAAAGATAAGCTCTGGTTTGAAGAAAACGATTCTTCTTGCCAAAGAACTTTGAAAAACAATAAGCATGAGAAGAGAAAGAGAAAGCAAGGAATATGGTTGCTTTGGTGTGTTTTTCTACTGAAGTATGCCCTCCTATTTATAGGCAAATGAATGCAGATCAATTGGCTGTGGTGAGCTTGCTTAATGGAAGAAGTTTGGTTTCTTAGCCAAGAAGAAATTTTGAAAAGATCCTAAATGCAATGATGCATTTCCGGGCTAGCTTCCCCTATCCATTGATTCTATCTGATCTTGGGGAACATTTCAGATGCAAAGTGAGCTCTAATTGGTTGGTGAGAAGATTCCTTGGGTGATTCATCAATTTGCCATAAATTCACAAATGTAATCATTACATAATCACATGTTCTTGTTTTAGGAATCTTCTTCAATTATCATGGCATGGTGAAAATGAATGCATGGTATGTTTTCAGATGTGTTATGGGTCGTGTAGCATCCTTATTTGAGGTCATGTGCACAAAATTTCAAAGTTCCAAAATGATGCATGACCTATAATTTCACTTCATGAGGCCAACTTTGAACAAGCATAACTCTTAGCTCAAAATGAATTTGGAGAAGGTTGAACACAATTTGGAAAGCCCTAAACATCTACTTCAAATCATTAGTTTGGAGTTTCTTCAAAATCCTTTGGCAAATTTGTGAAAAATGAGGCCAAAGTTGGAAGAAAACTAGGTTAAAACACTTAGAAAAATTTCTAAGTGTTTATGACCTAAAACTCCAAAATTTCCAAAACACTTAAATGATTGATCTTTTGAAAAAAGTTCTTTTGTAAGATGTTGTTTTATTTTGCAAGATCTACAACTTTCATGTTGGAAGTTTTTTGAGTTGTGTAGGTGAAATTTTGAGTTCCCACAGTGCCCTCAAAAACCCTAATTCCCGACTTTTTGCTCCTTGGTGAATCTCTTTGAATTTCTTTGGTCAAATGACTTTAATATCCATATATTGATGATATTGATCTTTGAAAGTCATGGTTTGACCAAAAATCTTAAAAGTCAAAGGTGAACCCATATAGTTGACTTTTTCCTGATAAAGTGAAAATTTGGACTTTTGTGTAGAATCAAGATCTTCTCCTAAAATGAATGATGTAAATGGATTATATTGAGGTAGTAGAGGTTCTTGAATCATGTCTTGAGTTTTGGATCCATGCCTCTGATTAAAAGTCAACCATCCTGGTGAATTAGGTCAAAAACCCTAATTGTCGACCATATGAAAATAATGACTGTAGACTTTGAATTGAGGTGTGATGTCCAGTAGATCTTGTCATATGAGCTATTTGAAGATGATTGATGTCTTTGAATGATCCCCTGGGGCTTTTTAGGGTTTCCCAAAGGTGATCCCTGATTTTAGTCCTTGATAGGCTAAAAAACCCTAGTCTGGTGACCTGAGTAAACCTGTACTTAGATGACTGGGTGTCTAATCAATCATAGGTGAAATAATGAAGCTCTTGAGTCTTATGATTGTATTAGAGACTAATCCTTCTATTGATTGATCCTTTCCCTGAGTTTTCTTGTTTTTGAGCATCCTCGATTAAATGCCAGATGAAGAAGTGACTGCTCTGGGTACTTGCTTTGACCTGATGAAAATCCTAAAGATATTTCATCTCAGGGGGGTCGAAAATTAGGGTATGACAATTTGCAACTCAATCCACCAATGTGATGTGTCATCAATCCAGTCTCAAATCAAACTATCAGCACCACTTAACAACAACAAAAACAAACTTGATTCATATAACAACGTCATCATCGTCAACTAATATTAAGCAAAATGAACCAACATCCACCAAAGAAACTCAAACACAAATTCATTATCAAAATAATGTATTCATAAAACTTTTCACACAATAATGTATTCATACCTATATGAATAGTTGCTGAATATATAATTGACACAATTCCTCTTTGATTTCTTCCAACTTAAGTCTCGTGTAAGAAGCAGCATAGAAGTCATCAAAGTACTACATAACAAAAACATAATGGGAATGATTTAGTTAAATGTAATAAATTATAAGAAATTAGCTTAAGTTATAAATCCAAACCGTGATTGGAATCTCTAATTGATTCGTTTGAATGATTTCTTTCATAAACCTCAAAACAAAGTATCCGCAATCAGAACTGTTTCACTGTTGCGGACACTACATAGAAAAAAAAGATTTTATAGTTGTCTTGTTTTATCAAGTAGCATAACTATTATAAGCAAGATTGTGAAAATTAATGTACCTGCACTTGGATCCAAGTAATGTTGTTTGATTTAGTCCGGGATACCTGTGCGTCTCTTTGACTTCGGAACACTTGTATTGATCTAACAAAAATATAAAAGCATATATTTAGATCAATCTCACAAATAATTAAATATATAAATATACACAAATATTTAGAACGATCCCACTTACGTATCAATCATTGACTTCATAGCCAGATAATTGGTCCACTCACAATCTACCGAATCCAGAAAATATACCACTTCTCTTATAGGGTTGATAGAAAGCAATGACCAGTGTGCTCTATAAATTAAAACAAAAGTTTATATGAAAATTTTGCTATGCAAAAGAAACAAAGATTAGATGAACCAAGAATGAGAAATTAACCCTACTGGTCGAGTATTATACGCCCAAAGAAACAGACTTTATGTATTGTCGGTGGTCAGGAATCTATCGACTAAGCGTTGTATAACTGATTCCGGTTCCGTAGCAATTGTCTATCCGTTGCAATGGGCGGAAGACACGAAACGGAATCTGTTTGACAATTTAGTCCCGCGCAACACTTTGTCATACAAAGACCTTAAATAAAAACATAATAAACATTAGATTATTTTCATTGAAATGTGTAAATAAATTGTTCAACTAATTAAATAATATATTCATCGGATTACCGGATGTATGAGTGAACATTAACGATGCCTAGTTGGTCATGCGAAAAAATCTCATGCATGTCATCTAGTGCAATACTTTTCAGGAATTCAATACCAAAGACAGCATCATCCATATTAATTTCACGGAAAGCACCATCCGTCAAATCTGACATATCAACAAGTGTTCCAAGCGTCTGCCGGTATCGAGGCACAAAAGAACCACCTCTTTTTTCCCCTGTCTTCGGAGGACCCTTTTCCTTGGGTGGTACGCTACGAACTTGCTGCGTCACTTGTTGTGACCCCCGAGTAGACACCTAAAAATCATATAACTTAGGTAAATTATAAAATCATGCAGTTTTAGATTCAGATTATATATTAACACTTTAAATGTACCTCTTTTAGTGATGCAACAGACTCGTCCTCCTGCAAAATCCCTTTACCCTTAATTGCGGGTTTTGTAGGAGCAGTCTAAGATTAAAATGTAAAAAATAAATAACGTAACAGTTCAGAATTGACATTTGAAAACTAAATGATTCATAATGGTTTTCAACATACCTCATCACCAATGATAATGAGTTCCGAGGGCCATGCAACAAATGACCCTATTGCATCTCGCAACAACGTTGTCTCTGAGACCATGTCAGGTACCGGTAGCACCGCATCATGATCTAATACAACATCAACTGATACTTTCAGGTGTCCATCCGGGAGCGGTGTATGGTGAAGTAAATCTCCCAAAGTGTTGTGCACTTTTCCCTTGCCAACTACGCGATAATTCGGTGACGATAAGTATAGTTGGCAATATGAAATTCCCTAAACCAATAATAAATATAGAGTCATTATCATTAATAAAATAGAACAATTGTAAGAAAAAAGAATTTATAATTACCTCGGTAAATTTTCTTTGACAGTTGATACTAGCTTTATCACTAGTTTCTTTCACCGATGAAGTATTGCACTTTTCTCTCAAATACATCTCTTTATCTCTTTGCAATTCAGAGACTTGTGCTTGTAATTCCTGCAATTTTTTAGACACTTCTTCATTGGTAGGATTTCTTCTACTGGAATGCTTGTAGAAAGAGGTTGGAGTCACACCATGACCTTTACCCCTCACCCGACCGGGATACTCAGGAACATTTAGTGCTCTACTAAGTACGCTCCTATTATCCTGGTCCTCACCGGTGGATATCGATTGCGACATGGTCTCCTGTAATTCATTTACATTTCAATAATTATTAGTGGAGATAAAAAATCAATTATATATTAATAAACATTTGATTTAATTAAAGACATAGTGTTATACTTACACATTCATCATAAACTTTTTGAACATCGGGATCAATAACTCGATTCTTGCCCACACGAGCTTCCTTCCACAACACGTGTACTGGAAGTGAGGTTTCCTCCCTTTTCGTCTCCTCTAACTATGCATTGACACAAATGATAAAATCGTCAATTAAAACACAGTTAGGCAATTAATAAGAACATAGCATTTCTATTTACTTACAATATTTTCCTCTAAGTGTGCATATCCCAAACACCCTTTTTTGTATGGATACGCGGGTTTTGATTCTTTCGCACTATTTGTGGCACTCCTTTTACGGAAAGCTTCATCTCTTTGATTTGAAAACCCAGCCCAATCTTCATCTTTAATGAAGAGCTCATATTTTTTTGGCCGTCCCGGTGCCTCTTCAAGAAAGTTTCCATCTTTAACCTTAAGATAGGTGTTTGTTAAAAAAGCTTTCCACCCTCTATATCTTTTTCCGGCCAAACTAAGTATGTAGCGTTTACGCTCATCTGGTATGTTAAAAGACCTCTACGAAAAAACATACGCATAGAGTGTGTTAGTATAAGTAATTTAAATAAATTATCGTCAAGATAATAACAACAACCATATATGATACCTTAAGCTCGTCTCAAATCATATATTTTTTCTCGTCCAATGCTTTGCTTTTCAGATTCCGTTTAGATACGGAGATTGGAATACGCAAACGAACAAGCGTACCAATGTAGCTTGTCAACTTTGCATCATTAGAACCAATTGCTTGTTTATCAGAATTCCATTCTAAATTATTTATTAATCCTTTGTCTATATCTCGAACGATTCCCTTCATAATGGTGATGCCTCATGCAACTTTTGTTGATGATCTATCAGGTGGAGGATTTGTATCCGGAGCATCTCTATCTTGTGAGTTTTCTTGATTACTAGCCATTTGACCTGTATCAAACAAACTAAAGCACATTAGTACACTATTAATAAGTTAACAATCTATACAAGTCAAATGGAAGTCAAAGTAACCATGCATGTACAAGTAAATCGGAATCGAAATCGGTGAAATCGGAATAAGTGTCAAAAAAAGAAAGTTGTCAGAATTGAACGAAATTTACATGGCTATGGTAAAACGTCCTCACGGACTCAAAAATGAAGTCGGTTTTCCGAAAATCAGACCCTATGCCCGACTTTTGATTACGGGCAGAAGCAAAACCGATAAAAAAACAGTCCTAAAATGCAAAGATAAGTGCATGCGCAGCTCCGGAATCGTCAAAATAGTATAGTTACATGTAAAGAAGTCGACAAACGGATACATGGTTAAAAAGTTATGTACAAAACGAAAATATGCACCAAAATTGAAAAAGTATTGTAACAATCGGAATACAAATTGAAAAAAACTATACAAATTGAATATATAACAATCGGTACAAATTGAATAAAGCACATTAGTACTTGTGTCAAAAAAAGAAAGTTGTCGGAATATGTATACTATTACCTTTTTCACTAACGTCTCTTTCTCTTCTTGGTAGGATTGTGTTCTACGCGTCTCTTAACAACGCGGACGGTTGGATTGATCCTAATACCCTCATTATGATCATTTTTAGTACAAGATCCATTCTCATTTTGATCCTTTCTTGTACAAGATTCAATGCCAACACCAATATCACCTTGATCTCCAATGTTTTCATCAATTATTTTGTTAGATAAAAGCACTATAGACCATTTCGTACTTGTCGGATCATTGACATAGAACACTTGTTTAGCTTGGGAGGCTAGAATGAAAGGCTCATCTTTGTACCCCACCCTATTGAGATCCACTTGCAAAAATCCTGACTTATCCATTCGTATGCCATTATTATTTTCAACCCACTTGCAACCAAATACAGGAATCTGAAACTTCACGTAATCAAACGCCAAAATGCGCTTGATAACCCCAAAATATGACAAATTTACAAATTTCGGATTTAAGTCATTCGCACTTGATATGTGCATTGCTTCAGCTACCAAGGTAACACCACTATTTTGCATAGTACTTTTATCATCCTGTTCTTTGCTATAAAATGTGTATCCATTAATTACGTATGCGCTATAAGAAAACACTATTATACTTGGACCATATGCTAAACATCTCAACCTTTCTGTCACTGAAGAAGGATCTGAACGATACTTTGAATAAATATGTTCCCTAAACCACGGTATGAAACTTCGGTTGTGCTCTCGTACTATCCAATTCTCATTTCTATTCAGATTTAAATCTCGGAGAACAACCTTGTGCATTTCAACATACGGCTCAACCTCAATCTCATTGTGCAGAACATACAAATGCGCTTGATCCCGCTCGACCATTGATACTGTCACAACTTTATTTCCAATTAGCCTTTTTCCTTCTTCTTTTTCAACAATATGAGATTTGGGGAGACTAATTGATTGAACATTTGACAGAAAATCAGTACAAAACTCAACCACTTCTTCAACAATGTATCGTTCGGCAATACAACCCTCCGGTCGACTTCTGTTTTTCACGTACCCTTTCAATATTTTCATATAACGTTCAGCAGGGTACATCCATCTCATATAAGCTGGTCCGCACAATTGTGTCTCTTTCACAAGATAAACGACTAGATGAACCATTATGTCAAAAAACGAGGGAGGAAAATACATTTCAAGATCACATAAAGTAACAACTATCTCTTTTTGCAATGTTGGTAAGATCCTGGGATCGATCACCTTACTGCAAATTGACCTGAAGAAAAAACATAGTTTAGTTATTGCGCTTCTTACTTTTTTTGGCAGAATAGAACGTATACCTATTGGTAAAAAATGTTCCATTATAACATGGCAATCATGCGTCTTCAAACTCTTTAACTTAAGGTCTTTCATGGACATAAGTCTTCTAATATTTGATGAGTAGCCTTCTGGAACTTTAACGTCACTGAGGAACTTACACAATGTTTTCTTCTCCTTTCTAGATAGAGTGTAAACAGCAGGTGGCAGATATGTTTGTCTTCCTTTTGTCACGGGTCCCAATTCAATTCTCATTCCCATGTTTACCATGTCCTTCCTTATGTTAAGGCCATCCTTAGACTTTCCTTGTATATTGAGTAACGTACCTATAACGCTGTCAAATACATTTTTTTCAATATGCATAACATCGAGGAAATGTCTTACGTACAGCGACTTCCAATATGGAAGTTCAAAAAAAAATTGACTTCTTCTTCCACCCACCCTTGACAAGTAAATGTGCAAAAGGCTTGCCAAACTGAGTGCTCACATCTTTCACCTTTTAAAAAATTTGATCACCTGTCAAAAAAGGCGGGGTTGTACGTTGTTTGGCCTTTCCATTGAATCCTTTTCTCCACCCACGACAGTGATGATTAGAATTTAAGAATCTACGATGACCGAGAAAGACATTCTTCTGACAAAGATCCAATCGTGTCGTATCGGTTTGATCTTCACAAACAGGACACACTTTTTGACCTTTATTGTTGTACCCTGATAGATTTCCGTATGCTGGAAAATCATTAATTGTTCCAAACAACATCGCCCTCAAGTTGAAACTTTCTTTCCTATACCCATTGTAAACCTCCACACCGTTCTCCCACAAAAACTTTAAATCTTCGATTAAGGGTGCCATGTATACGTCTATGACATTCCCTGGTTGTTTAGGCCCAGAAATTAACACATATAACATCATGTACTTTGGCTTCATACATAGCCACGGAGGTAGGTTATAAATCATAAGAATCACAGGCCAGGTGCTATGCGAGATACTTTGAATACCATGCGGTTTCATTCCATCAGTAGACAATGATAAGCAAAGATTTCTTGCTTCTTTTCCAAATTCAGGATAATCATCATCAACTTTCATCCACTGTGGTGAGTCTGTCGGATGTCGCAACTTTCCATCAATAATTCTTTCATCTGCATGCCAAGTCAAGTGTCTTGAATCGGTTTCATTATGATACATGCGTCTAAATCTCGGAATTATAGGAAAATACCATAAGACTTTTGCCGGAGACAACTTTTTCTTATATTGAGGGGCACCGCATTTAGGACACTCATTCAACGCTGCATACTCGTTTCGAAACAAAACATAATCATTTGGACATGCATGTATCTTATCATAGCTCATGCTAATAGAGGACAACATCTTTTTGGCCTCAAACGTTCGATTAGGAAGAACATTATCCTCTGGTAGCATGTCTTTCATAAGGGCTAATAACTCTGTGAAACTTTTATCCGACCATCCATTGTCCGCCTTTAAGTTGTACAACTTTAACACCGCAGACAATCTTGTGAATTTTGTACAACAATCATACAACGGTTTCTCTGCATCGCTTACCAACCTCTCGAACATTTTGGGACAATCCTCAAGATCATATTCATGCGCTTCTGCAATCTCTTCGACCAGATCATAATCGTATGTGTCTGTGCAATCTTCGTTTGAAGCATATGACGTATTACACCTCGACTCAACATTCCCGTTACTTTTCTCACCATGCAAATTCCAACATGTATAACTTCTATCAATTCCAAATCGTAGTAAATGTGATGCCAACTGATTCCCGTCAACCTGACCCCCATAACAGCAACCCAAGCAAGGACACGTCATTCAAATCGGGTCTTCGGCGTGCGCAACCGCAAACCTAACGAATTCCCATACCCCTTTCTCGTACTCTTTCGACAATCGGTTTGAATTCATCCATGTCTTAATTAAGCTAAACAAAAACAACTAATTATTAAGGCACAAAACGGTATACGTTTAGAAGAGCTATATAAGAGCCAATGAACCTGTAGCTACAAAAGAACCTGTAGAAGACAAAGAAATATGTCAAAAATTACTAGCTGTGTTGTGTTGTGTTGAACTTAATTAGTGTATATGTTTGTGGAACTTTGTGTTGCAGATACAAGTAATTTGAGAAAGAAATTTACCTCGGATTTTACCGAACTCAAGAAAACGCAGAGAATGAGCGCTGTACGTCGAACTAGGTCGGGAAACGCTACTAATTCAAAGGAAAGAAGAGAATTAGTAAGTAATCAAATTTTATTGTTTGAATTTATAAATAATGAAATGAGCATACAAGCAGAAGGCAAACTAGAATCTTTAGATAGTGAGTTTGTCTATATATGATACTTGTGTGTGTGTATATATGTACATTCCTCCCACATAAAGCATTTCAAGTCCATGTTCTATTGGTAAACAATTTTTATTTCCTTACTGCACAAATATACTATTAGAGTTAATTCTGATTTCATAACTAGAAAAATAGAGTTATCAAGACATTTCAAAAATTAGTCTAACTTGAAACCATCTTATTAATAACATCATACAAGATAGATGTTTCATAAATCAGTCTAACTTCAAACCATCTAAGTATTAGCATATCAAATATAAAAAAATATTCTATAAACTATTCGCATACAACAATAAGAATTTAAAAATCTAAAAGGGCCACAGTTAGTTAGGAGAATGAAACAACGAAAAAGAACAAGAATTTCCTCCATGATGTCAAGAATACAAGTCTGCACAACACATGACACAAGGGTTGTGATACTAAAAACTACATTCTATAACAATTATCACCTTGCGAAATCAGCATGGCTGTACTCGAA
The DNA here is from genome assembly GCF_029867415.1 of Vicia villosa. Lineage (NCBI taxonomy): Eukaryota > Viridiplantae > Streptophyta > Magnoliopsida > Fabales > Fabaceae > Vicia > Vicia villosa. Next base: position 54,034 of record NW_026706319.1, on the reverse strand, counting down.
GAGGTGCAATCAAACATAGAATAATATCAAATATACATTAACTAACAAAACAAAGGACTTTCAAACCAATTGCTGCAAATAAATTGATAGAAAGTGAGAGATACAATGACAGATAAGTTAAGGTAAGGTTGTCTGTAACTTAGCCCTTAATGTTCTATAGCAAAAGCTTTCATGAAGCATGCTATAACAGACGCTCTATAGCCTTAACTTGTCCTTTTTGGTGCAAAATCAAGCAATGTAATGCCAAATATTGTACATAAATTGTTAACAAAGACTGTTATGAAGAGTATTTTACCGAGTGTTCATCGCATTGTATGTTTTGAAAAACATTGTATTCATTTATAAGACAATATAAACAAGAGAAACAACTAGTAGAATGAAAACAAATTATCAATGTTTTCATAAATAAATAAATAAAATTTTTGTCTGTTTTTCTCATTCTCAGTCAAGAACTAATCCCTAATCCCAATCAAGAACTAATCCCCGTCAATCCCTAAATAACCCCATTACATCAGAATCAGCATACAGAATCAGCATACAATCGTAAATGAAGAATTAACATGAAAATGGAAGAACCTGTACATTTCTTCAGAATCATTATCTCCTTCATCTTCTCTCGACTTCTTCTGTGTGTGAGTTGTGGGAGATTGGTTTCTTGACATTCGAAGTGAGGGTGATGACGGTTGAATGCGTGAATGCGTGAAGTTTTCAAGTTGAATGCGTGAAGTTTGCAGTTTCAGCGATGGCGTGAAAGCTTTTCTGAGTTTTCTGGGCAGCGTTGATGGCAGAGAAAGAAGAATTAGGGATTATGAAACGTGTTAGTATAATTTTGTTTTTAAAAATTTTAATTTTAAAAAGGCTATGACAGCGCTTTTGAAAAGCGCCTTCGTACCCATGCCTTTACCAGCGCTTTTTAGGGTAAAAGCGCTTTCGTAGCCTTACCCTATAGAAGCGCTTTTAAAGGCGCTTTCATAACACCCCCTATAAGAGCGCTTTTAAAAAGCGCTTTCGTATCCATGCCTTTACCAGCGCTTTTTGAAAGCTCTTTCGTAACCCCCCCATTTAAGAGTGCTTTCTTTCTGTGTTTTTTAATTTTGTTTTTAGCGAAACATATAGCAGCGCTTTTCCTAAAAGCGCTTTTGTAGGGGTGCTGCTAAAAGACAAATTTGGCGTAGTGTATGTTTTTCATAAACAGTTATTGTTGGGGTTCTCCTTTAGTTATAAGTCCCAAACATCTTTTATCTGCTTTTGATAAACAATTAACAAAGGGCTTCTCCTTGAGTTGTAAGTCCTAAACATCTTTCATACGTTTTTCATAAACAGTTATTCATGGGCTTCACCTTGAGTTGTATGTCCCAAACATATTTCATCTAATTTTCATAAACAGTTATTCACGGGCTTTTCATTTAGCTATAAGTCCTTAGCATCCTTCAAAACAACCTTCAACAGTTTTTCATAAACAGTTATTCCTGGGCCTCTGTTGAGTGTAAGTCCCATCCCTTTTCCTTTCTTTTAAATAAAACAATTTAAAACTGCTTTTGGTAATCAATTGGGTTTTTCCTTTTCCTTGAGTTGTAAGTCCCAAACATCTTTTATTTTTTTTCATAAATAGTTAATCATGGGCTTCTCATTGAGTTGTAAGTCCCAAACATCTTTCATCAATTTTTCATAAACAGTTGATCATGGGCTTCTCCTTGAGTTTTAAGTCCCAATCATCTTTCATCTGGTTTTCATAAACAGTTAATCATGGGCTTCTTCTTGAGCTACAAGTCTTAAACATATTTCAAAACATCCTTCAACTTTTTTTCATAAACAGTTATTCCTGGGCCTCTATCCATGTGTAAGATCCAACACCATTTTGTTCATATAGAAAATAAATCTTCCGGGCCTCAGTTAGAGTGTAAGACCCAACACCTTTATTTTCATTTCATAATTCATAAAACATCTAAAAAACATCAAAAACATTTCTCTGCATTCATTCATGATCAATATGAAGGTGGAGAAAAACACAAGAAAGGGGGGATTGAATTGTGTTCTTTATCATTTAAAAATCCCTTTCTTTAATTTCTTTTCTTTCTTATCTTATCTCATCTGTTGGTTTATGCTTTTAGTGTTGCAGAAGTATGTGGAAGTAGAACTACATAACCAATGAGATTTTCATTTTAACTTATGAGTTTCATCAGAACTTCTGGCTGGTCTCGGTGCAGTTCTGGAAAACTTTTGCGTAAATGTTCTTATTTAAAAACGTGGAGTACAGAAAGTAAAAGACACATTCATTTTTATCCTTGTTCACCTTATGAATAAGGCTACCTCGAGTCCACCTTCTTCAGGTGATTTGCCTCTCAACAGAGGTCTTAATCCACTATAACCAAATCATGATTACAACTGCACGATCCTTCGTCGTGACTAACCATCCTACACATCCAGCTGTTGTGACTAACCATCTGGACAATGACCCGTTCAGTGATATCCATGAGATATAATGTCCATTGACTCAAGAACCCTGCACAAGCTACCCACGAGTGACTAACCCCTAGTTGACTGAACCGTTCAGTGATCCCATCTAGATATAACGTTCATCAATCTAGTAACCTGCAAAATAACACGTTATGACTAACTCCCTGCACAGCTACCTGCTGTGACAGACTGCAATGGACTGTTTAGTGATCTCCACGAGAGATAACATCCATTGACTTCTGGACTCCTAACCTTCACTAGGTCTCCAAGAGATTTCCAGAATGACCGCAACCAATTGTCTTCTTAAGTTTCTGACCTTGACTGGTCGCTTAAGGCATCTTCTAGAGATTATTAGTGTGCTTCTTATTCAAGCAGATTTTCTCCTATTCTAAGTACATGTGTTTACGACTCACTGACTCAAAGTCACTTCAGGAGCCCTAAACAATCTATCAGAAGTTTCCTAAGATATAACACACTACGAGCAACAACTCTATGTGTTTTACATTTAAATACAATAATCAAATATCTTGCAGTCTTCTTTTCTTCAACTTCTGGGTGAGATTTTCTTCTTCTGGAAGTAGATAAAGAGCAGCATCTCTTATGTTTGATGCTTCCATATTGATCTTCTTCTGTAAATCTTCTTAAGCTTATTTAGAGCAACAACTCTGTTGTTGATTGCTTATGATTTGATCATCGGCCTCTTTCTTAAGCAAATTCAAAGCATTAGCTGTGTTTTGAGTTGCTTCTTCAAATGATCCTCTGAAAGCGGATTTAGAGCAACAACTCTAGTAAGTTTCTTCTTCATAGTGATCTTCAGCTTCTGTTTCTTCAATACTGATCTTAAAGCTTGTTATAGCTGATGATATGTTGATTAACATCGGTAAACATGAAACATTTTACGAGCAAAAACTCAGTGTCTTCTGTTTCCTTTGTCTTTCAATATGATCATTTAACCACATGATCAAGTATTCTAGGATATCTTCTAACTCCATTGGAGGATACTACTTAACAGCAGATTTTCTTCTTCATCCTTTGAGAGTTTCTTAATGGTAGGCATAATATGTATATTTCAACATTTAATCATCATACACATAGTGTATGTTGCCTCTAATGGAGCAATTTAATTAGCTTGTAAGCTTTCACATTCTGGCTCTTCATTTCCATCTTTCTTCACACAAGCATGTGTTTAGTGTATAACAACACTATGGATTGATCACATACATAGTATGTGTTTCCTCTAGTGTATCTTCTGATGTGTGTTTGCTTTCTCACACATTTTCTCTCTTTTGTAAGGTACAGGCATATGATAAGTGCATTTCAATAGTGTTGCTTATCACATACAGAGTATGTGTTGCCTCTTGTATCTTCTGATGCATATCTTCAAATTTCTTCAGTTTGATGTACATACACAACTGCTTCATCTACAGATGCACAGATGCGTTCTGCAGATTACTTCTTCTTCTTTTGTGCAGAATATATCTTTTGTTGCACACTTTCTTCTTATCTCCATGGATGATCCTCACTGGATATTTTCTTTTTCTCTCCGGATCCATTCAGGGGATGGATGATCACTCACTCTCTATTATAGATAGATTGAATCCTCACTCTATGCAAGATGGATGGATTCCATACACGATGGTCACTCCATGCACATCAAGTTTGAAGTTTGGTTCTATTTATAGCTTGATGAGTGGTTACCATTGGAATGTAGTCGTTGCAATCTGGTTGAGTATGGCTTTGAACGCTTCATATTGATTGGCTGCATGTGTCAATGACAGAACCTTATCTTGATGTCAGTCAGTAGCGTGCTACTCTGGTTTTTCTTTTTCCATTATGCTGCATGTAGCTTGCTTCTTATTTTAACCTTGGGAGTTGTTCCTTTTTAAATTTTGTAACCGTTTTACATGTGATGATGTTTCTAACGGATCTCCCTTTGATTCTAAGCTCTTTGTATTTTAATTAATATGTATGCTGAGCTATAGATTCTTCATTGGCTTGTATGTGACTTTTGTTGATGTTTGTGTCTTGTATGTTACAGCGTTGTGTCTTCAGAACTTCTAACTTCTGAACTTTTGATATTTCTTCTTGCGTGATATTCTGATATTGCAAAAGCTTCTTGTGATATTGTTAATATTGCATATTCTTCTGAATGGTCTTGTTCTTCACTGTTGCATCTTTACTTCTGATTTGCTGATCTTGGTTTGTTTGACGTATTCTTAATCAGAACATCTGATGAATGATGTTTAGCTTCGTCAATCTTCTGGATGTTTGGTTCTTCATATATTCTTTCATATTTGAGCCAGTTTCTGATGTATTCATTATTCTCTTTTTCTGATGAATTCTGTATAAGGTTTATAGGACAATATCTGCACACTAAATGAAACCATTAGTAATAAAATTATTGCTTCAAAATACATACGTTTGCTTATCATCAAAACTAGATTCTAAACATAGATTCTCAATCTTGTTCTAACACCATAACCGTTCATTATATTCACTGTATAGTTGTTATAACTATTATATTTCATCATATTTGTTATACCTGTTGCATCTATTATATTTTTGTCATCATATTTGTTATAACTGTTATATTTCATCATATCTGTTATACCTGTCATATATATCACTCGTATATATATATATATATATATATATATATATATATATATATATATATATATATATATATATATATATATATATCTTAAGTATAAACTGTATATATACCCTGCTTCGATCTCCGTTCGAGAAAAACCATAAGATGAGCAATTATATATATACACACACACACACACGCACACACACACACACACACACACATATATATATATATATGAAATTCTAATATCAGATATTAGATGTTGAGTGAGATGTCACGACACGATATCTGAGTTATGAACAAGGATAATCACAGCAGCAATAAACGTGTAGAAAGTAAATAACAGCGATATGTTTACCCAATTTGGAACAATCCTTCCTACTCTGGGGGCTACCACGCTAGGATGAAATCAATATCCGATAGTATCAATTCGAAGTTATACAATCCCAGTTTACCCTTCTCACTTAATCACTACCCTTCCTATGACTTAACCTAAGTCTCTCTTAGGTATGAGGCCCTCCTCAAATCCCTTTCAATCACAATCCCCTGGGATAAAATAAAAATCAAAAGAAAAATATCTAGAAGATACTCTTCCTGAACAAACATCTCCTCGATACTTAAAAGCTTACGAGGATGCAAATACTCTCCTTGCTTAAAAGCTTCGGAGATCAAAACAACATTCAACACCCAAAGGTTTGTGAATGTGCACATACAAAACAAATATGGAGCTTAAACAACCACTCCAACCTCAAGACCTAATGCAACATTGACTGAAAGCATCAATTAGGATTCACAATTTATTTTTATAGAGCGACACACAAAAGGGCTTGGGCCAATTAAATTAGACGGCTAAAATCTAATTTAATCCAGAAGCCTTCATGCAATCAGAAAGCAAATACTCCTACAATTCCTGAAGGCCCAGAGACCAACACCCTGAAATAAAGCTATCACACAGAACCATAGATATATCAAGACATCTGTCTTGACATCTTCGCAGAACATCCCTCCATAAGATTTGTTTTACAAAAATTATTGCCAACATAGAACAAAGGAACCAACAATATATATATATATATATATATATATATATATATATATATATATATATATATATATATATAGGGCATATCATATGAGAATTCCATATTTATATGAGAATGTGAGAATGAATCTAAACCATTGGATTTTAAAATAAATGATGGAGATTATGGGTGAATATTTTTTTTCTCTTTCCTACCTCATTTACTTCAAAATGTAGGAGAGAGAAAAAAAAGATTCACCCATAATCGCCACCATTTATTTTAAAATCCAAAGGTTCAATTTCATTCTCACATTCTCATATAAATATGGCATTCTCATATGAAATGCCCTATATATATGCCCTATATATATATATATATATATTATAGCACTATGACCCGAATTGAGGATTACTGATCAGTGGTTTTCACACATATTTTTATCGTTGTTTTTAAGTATATTTAAGTTTTGTTATTGAGTGTTTTATTTCTTTATTCGTCATTTTATGCTTTGGTTGTATGTTTTAATGTTTCCAGGTTCATATGGAGAAACCAGAGTAAATCAGTGCGAAACTCGGAAGTTTTGAGGAAGTTCAGAAAACATGCTACAGGAGGCCTGACACGGGTGGCCGTGTTGCCCAACACGGGCCGTGTCAGGAAGAGAGCTGGGAGCAAATTTTGAGAAAAAGGAAAAACAGTGGTGCAACACGGGTGCCCGTGTTGCTCAACACGGCCCGTGTTGCTAAGTCTGGGACCAATCAATAAAAATAAATATACCAGGGGACCAACACGGGTGCCCGTGTTGCTCAACACGGCCCGTGTTGGGTTTGACGCTGATTTCAGTGAATTTTATGATTTTGTTCAGTGGTTTGCCTGCAAGGGTGTTTTTGGTATTTCCAACCAACTTAAGTGAGTCTGCACTATTTAGGAGAGCTTTCAAGATGAATTAGGGATCTTTTTTTTGCTACACGAAGAATTGGAGGATTGAGAGAAGAAGCCTATGCAATTGGAGAAGAACGGAGAACTCTCATGAGCGGAAGCCATTGAAGATCAAAGTTCATCATCTCTATTGTAATGTCTTTATTTGATATCTTTGTAATTTCTATGGATGATATGAGTAGCTAAACCCCCCAATGCTAGGGGGGTGTCCCTGATTAACATTTGTGATGATTTTGAATTCCGAATTTCAATAACATGTTTCTCTTTTACATTCAATTTAATGGTATAAGGTTTTTAATGCTTTCCTCGTCGGACCAACTGGATTGATTTATGACTGACAATTAGGATTGACCTCCATTGTTAGGGTTTTTATACCATTATATTATAGTAGATATCACCTAGGACTAGGGATACCCTATAGTAACCGGATTGTTCTTGATTATAATAATATTTGATTTGATCACTAATTTCGAAGGACTTTGGGATTAGGATTTCAATGTTCAAAAGTTTGCCCACTAAGGACTTAGGAGCAAATACCCTTAAGAACCGGTAATTGATAAGTTGAACTTTGTTAATGAAATAAGGGTTCAGAATTGTTACATGTTAATGCACACACCTACCCTGGCATGTTACTCATATTTGGCCAATTAAACCTTGTTAAGTTTATTTGCAATTTAATTTGTAATCACAAAAACCAAAACCCCAAGGCTTTTTGTTTAATTGAAGTGCGACTAACTCTATAATCTCACGCAGTCCTTGAGATCGATATTCGGGGAATTTTCCCTTTATTACTACAGAGGCAAAATAGTACACTTGCTATTTTACCGATCAATTACTTCCCATTGAAGCCTCTCCTAATTAGACAACATAGTTTGTCACCACAAGACGAATTATACCTGGTGAAACATCTTGAAAGCCTTAGATCAAACAATAAAAGGACCCACTTGCTTAGAGCCAAATCAGGATAACCAACATAGCTTTCTCTTGTGTTATAACAAGGACCCTCGATGACCCTAGGTTAGCCTCCTACAGGGCTCACAATAAAAGGACCCACTTTCTTCTTAAAGGTTTTCCCATAGCTTCCTCTTAAACTTTGATACAAGGACCCTCATCCTTCCTAAGAGCATATGACACGATATAACTTCCTTTAACCAACACCTATGAGAACTCAAATTCTTAGAAAACACAATCACAGTCATTCAAGTGTTCACTTAATCACTATATTGATTCTTTCCCCTAAAGAGAAAAAGATATGGAAAATCTTAACTCTCAATCATCTCAAGTAGAATCATCCTCAATTTGGGCTTCGTACAAGACAGTAATAAATTCACCTTTTAGAACTTTCTCCTCAGTGATTCAGCCTCAATCTTGGGCTTTGTACAAGACAGAAATAAATTCAAACTCAGTAGAGTGTTTTTCTCTCAGAGCCAACTCCGGTCTTGGGCTTTATACAATATAGAAAATAAATCATTTTCAAAGTTGTGTTTCAGCTATGTCAGCCTCAATCTTGGGCTTCATACAAGACATAAATAAATCATTACTCAGAAACTTCAATCCCCTCCGAGTCAGCCTCAATTATGGGCTTAGTACAAATCACGTAAAAACCTTCTAATCAAATCAATCCTCCAATGGAGATATCTCCAAATAGAGTCAGTCTCAATTCCCTTTAAAGCCTCAATCCTGGGCCTCGTACAAGACAATCTAAATCTTCTCTCCAGAGGTGAGACATGATTCATCTATAGGGAAGAGGCATTTCTTTTATTACACCACATTCAAAAATACCAAATTATCAAAAAAAATCTTCTATTTAGTTGATGTAAGGGGCACGCTATGTTGATTTTAAATCTATACTATTGTCCTTCCCTAAATGTTTGAAAAATTGTTCTTTCATTTAAGAGATTTTGATCGGCATACTTGTGATCATTCATGTAAGGCCCCTCTCTTATAAAAAGAACCATTTTTTGTTACTTACAAAAAAGTTGTGGTGGAATAGTTGAGGTACCTCTCCGTTAAGATGACGACTTGTCTCTTTTTCTAAAACAGAGATCAACCTTTAGCTTTAATCTTGGGCTTTAAACAAGATACAAAAATTCAATCCATTTCCCTATTAGTTCCCCGAACTAAAAAAGCTCAGACTTCCACAAGGGATATGTAGGCATGAGATTCACAAGGAATCTTTGCGGCCAAACAAAAAAAACCAAGACCAGTCAGTTTCCTTGTCTTTTCATCAATTCACTCTCTCTCCTATCACAAAGGAGAAATTTTCCCAATAAAAAGTAAGCACAACCAACCTCGGATAAAAATACAAGAGGGATCTCGTTGAGTACTACAGATACTTAGGGAGCTAATACCTTCCATTTGTATAACCGACCTCCTGATCCATAGAATCTCTCATAGGTGCTCCCCACACCAAAGAAACTTAGGGTTTATTGAGATCTTTTTCCTCTTCCTCATTGTAGGATAGATTAAAAGTTCGTGTTACGCGTTCTTTTCTCAAAACTAAGAGAAACACCCAAGAACCAGTGGCCTACCTCCTTTCTCCTTTCCATGGAAGGGGTGCCGTTTCTGGGTGCGACAGATAAATGGCGACTCTGCTGAGGATAAGTCATACCTGTGCTGGTCCAACCCCATGGGGAATTAGGGATAACATGCCCCCCAACAAAAGAGAGGTCCTGCCAACTTTTGTATTTTTATTTTTCATCCATTCATTACTATTGATTGTGCATTTCTACTTTTTTATTTTTAATGGGTTGTACCGGGAAAGGGCTTGATTCCCCCTTGTGGTGAGAAATCCAACACCCAGGATTTGAGTGTACACTAAGATAAGAGATGGTATGACCAACAGTTGAATTGCAGGAATCCTTCCGAATATGTTCAATATATAGTGCAACCCCGCTCAGTCAGAACTTTCTCTTCTAGACATATATGGCAAGTTATGAGTCTTCTTGTAACAGTTCCATTTTTCCAAGACAAAGGAAGTTTGTACTAAGGACCTGGTGTGATAACATGATAGATATACCGAGTGGTATTCAGTTGGAAGGCCTCTTCTTCAAGAATGGTGACGACAATAGCAAAATGTTGAGGAAAGAAATTATACAGGCGTGGCGCCATGTTCACGAGAAAGGAACAAAATCGTTAGGAAAAACATTTGGTGTCTCTTTGGAGCCTTACCTCCATTGTGTTCGCACTAGAGTCATCAAGCTAAAAATGCAATATCCACGTCAAGAGCCCGTTCCTCGGAAAGAACGTGTTTCCATTTTTACTAGCAACATTGAAAAGTTGCAGATGACTTTGACAAAATCATGACGAGAGAGAAACACTTGGAAAAACAAGTATCTAGTTTTTGAAATTCTGGTAAGACAGAACTCAGATGTCATATATGGATGTCATGACATCTGATCAAACATTATAAAACCAGACAAGGTAGGAATACAAATAACAGTGCAGAAAAGCAATAAAAACACAACAGAATTACTTCACCCAGTTCGGTTCAACCAACCTACTCTAAGGGCTACCAAGCCAGGGATGAAGTCCATTATTAGCAGTATCAATTCAAAGCTAAACTCCCCTGTTTATAACTTCTCACTTAATTGCTACCCAATGACCCTTCTACCTAGGTTCTCCCTAGATATGAGAAACCACTCTCACTCCCAATTATAGCAATGATGTCTAGCAGTTAACACCTCAGTCATTGCATCAACAGCTCTTCGCCAACATTCTAAGCACATATACAAAGTTAACTTGAAGTTGCTTACAAGCTTTCTCCAAGAACAAAACTTCACTCATTGCTTCACAGCTTTTGAGTGAGTAAAACAAACCTCTTACCTATAAGCTACGAGGTACAAATTAGTGACCATCCCACAAATCGGGTGGTTCACTTACACGGCTAACCCTAAAACTACATCTTGTCAATACTCGGCTAGCTTACTAAAATAGGTTACAAAGCTTCCTATTTATAACCTATTCCCAACTAGACTTGGGCCTTCAATCACAACTTTATTTGCTGTTACAAATCAGCAGAATTCTTCTGCTAAAAGAAAGGTCTTTAATCATAAGTTTCCTAAATTGTCTCCATAATTAGAAACTATATGATCTTCAATATTCTGTCTTGATTCTTTTGACCTTTAAATCGTAACAAACTGACATAACAAACTATTTCTAAAATTGCTCCACAATATAAGCTCCGAGATATTCTCCACAAATATCTCCATTAAATATGCTCCAAGTAACAACAATAAGTTGTTACACTTTTGCAACATATTCTCCTATAAAATATTTCCACATTTAGTTTCCTAAATGTTCGTCTTGATCTCCTTAGATATAACTCCATATAGGATTCAATGTTTTAGGAATATTCCGTTTCTGTTATAACAGAATCCAAACTGTCAGCTGAAACACGATGTCACAGCATCTTCTTCGACATCCAAACCGTCAGCTCAAACACGATGTCACGACATCTTCTTCGACATCCAAACCGTCAGCTCAAACACGATGTCACGACATCTTCTTTGACATGTTGCTCCAGCTGTTGAAACATTTCAACACAACATGTTTTCCCATTAAATAGAACTTCAACCTGCTTTCTCTTGCAAGTTATAATTCTATTTAACATATTGCTGCTAAATTAGTTTTACCAAACATAAAGCCAATCTGAAAACATCTACAGTTTTCAACTTAGAGAATACTGAAATTCAGATTCAACTAAAGAAGAAAAATGAGCTGATTAAGATACTCGAGCAACATGCAGTGAGAAAGAAACCATAAAATGCTTTCTTCTCTCATATCCCGACTGCCTCTTGGATTATCAATCAACACACTATGGAAAATGCTCATTTGAAGAAAAAAACAAAAGAAAGGGTCAGAACTTGAAGATGGATCTTCGTCAGAGTCTTAGTCTCTCTTTTCCGTGTTTCTATAATTTATCTCTTAATCTTGTAAAAACTGTAGTTTTAAATCAATAAAGTGTGTTCAACGTTTCAACATAAGTGATGGGTTGCAAAAGAGAGTCTTAAATTAAACTGCAAGTGCACAGCCTATCGAACTAATATAAAAGATTATCCAACCCCAAAGACCAATCGTCAATCTATCAACTCTATGACTAAGGTGCTTATCTTAGGAAACTTAATATAGTTGAATGGGTGTAGTGCAAGGAAAATAAAGGTATAAAGTAAATAACAGATAAAAGCAACGGGATCGAATGTAAATCACGTTAATTCGACAATGTTCTAGTTATACATGTATATAACTATTTCATAGGCAATATTTTCTACTTATAGAAAGGACTGATTTAACAGGAACTTTTCGCTTTCGCGTACTAAGAACTGAGTTTACTCTTTAAGTCTACCCCTTCATTTGTCACATAATGAAAAGTGCGCATTGCGTTAAAGTAGTGAATCTATTTTAAAGAACTCAATTACTTGTCTTAGTAAAAAAGCGATTTTAACTTGAGAAATTTAACTTAAAGAGATTCTTGGCTTTTGGCCAATAATCAAATTTTAAACCCACAAACGCGTCCGAAAATAGTTTCAAAATCGTTTTCTAAAAATATATTAAAAATATCTAGTTAACCAAACGAATGGCTTTCGTTCTTTCGTTTGGTTAAGAACTAATCTAGTTTGATCTTAAGTATGGACGGCTTTCGATCTTACCCATAAACATTAAACACAAAAAACTAGTTTTAAAAGTTAAAACATCCTTAGTAGTTTTTCTATTAATAAAACATTGGAACACGATCGCGACACGATCCTTACATTCTAACCCTTATAAATTTAGTCAGACATGGAAATAAATGCGAGCCTATAAAACGTGTAGGCTATGGTAAGGGCAAGGTGAATAAATTGTGCGAGGCTATAAAACGTGTAGGCTATGGTAAGAGCAAGGTAAGTAAATTGTGCGAGACTTTAAAACATGTAGGCTATGGTAAGAGCAAGGTAATGTAAATAAAGGCAGTAAATTAAAACCTGTTCCATTGGGAGTCTTGGTTCTGGTACAAGGAAATAAAATGCAGGAATGTAAAAGGCGATTTGATGAACTTCAACCAAAGTGCTCCAAACTTCGACTAATAACTTAATCTACACCGCAACAGCTCTTTGATGTGAAGGGACAATCACTTTACAGATACTGATGGTATATGGCTTAAGAAATGACTAAGCTTGGATGAAAAACGAAAATGAAATGAAGCTGCTATTTATAAAGGTTCTTGAAACTGCATAAAGACGAGTGTGCCCTTCAACTCCTTTTGAGCGGGAACTGATTTGCAAAGACCGCGCCTGCGGAGGGGGGTTCCCCGGGCGTGGAGCAGGCCAACGTGGAGATCGTGGGACCGTGGCAGTTATCCTTATGGTGAAATCTGGAAACATCACCGCGCTCTTTTCAGCGGGCGCTGAGCTGGACGCCATGTGTGCAAAACGACTGAAAATCTCTATTTTTTGGGCTTTTCGCTCGTTTCTTCCAGCAGAGCTTCAAGTGGACCTAAATCTAAAAAAAAAGCAAAAAGAAGCATAATACAAGAAAACAATAATAAAAACTACTGAAAACATGTGATATTCGAGCCAAAAACAAAGTGCGATTCAGTGTTATCAAACTCTCCCACACTTAAACCCTTGCTTGTCCTCAAGCAAAATAAACTCTCAGAAGTGGATAAAAGAAATACAAATGTTTTCAAGTGATCGAGAAGAAGAGGTATAGTTAAAGTCAAGGTGAGTTCGACAGGTACCAACTATTTTGAACCAAAGAAATCGTGAAGGCACATGTAAGTATATACCTCATTCCTATACAAAGCTTCTCTTTTTGGTAAGGTCTTTTTTCATTCAGGTGCAATCACATTCAGCCCGTTATCCGTACGTACTCAAAGTATAGTTCCCGGTTGGTGACTCTGATCTCATGGAATGGGGCTCTGGTACAAGAATTGGTGTAACCCCTTTTATTTACCTAACTGTAGTTGTGGGGGATCGGATCATGATCCACCATACCGAGTTCAGCACCAGAAACCTCTGAACCAGCTACATCGGGTGTTGCCTTTTGTATATATGTATATATATATTTTTTCTTTTGATTTTCTGGATGTTTACAACAATTTGAACGAAATGACCGTTTGAGGACCACCTAGCTCGAGGTCGCAATCATATAATTTTTTTTTTATTTTATTTTTAAGGCTTAGAAGAGATCATTCACTTATATTCATCGGACCTACACGTAGAGCATGCTTAGGTCGGAGCCGACTGCGAAAATAAACTACTTAAAGACTTTGTGAAAAATTAAAATCGTAACATAGGGAGTAAATGGAACTAATTCTAATAATTACAAGGTTTAAGGTGCAAAACCGATGTCAATTTTTCAAAAAGGGTACCCAGGACAAAACACACCCTATCCTAAACCTGTCTCATAGCTCGAAGTTTTTTGAAATACATTGTATTCTTTTTAGCATAAAAAACTTTTTGTAGGGTTAAAATGGGGAAAACTGAAAATACACTACTCAGAACTAATCGTCCATCACATGTATTTTTATTGAAAACTAAATAGACAAAATAAACAACTAAAAACTCAAAATATAAATACGGAAAGTAAATGAAAACGAGTAAAATGCTCCTCCCAAACTTAAATCGGACATTGTCCTCGATGCTCCAAAGTAAGGGCAGGGCAGGAAGGAGGTACCTGAGTAGGCTAGTGGGGTCCACTAGTACCTTCGCCATCCTGTGTAGATCGACCAGAACGAAGACTACGGCTACGACAGCGTTGCTCTCCGTCAAGTAAAAGTTGCTCCACACGCTGAGTAAGAGCGGCATTCGCTGGCCTGCTGACGGTGCTACTCAATGTAGAAAGCATGCTGACACTCCGCAATGGTATGCAGTGAGGCTGCGTTCCGTGTCTGGGAGGCTTGCATGAACGCCATGTTTTCAGCAACCTGTTATTGAATAGTCGTGAGGAGAGCATCACGCCTCTCCTCCCAAGCCATGTGTTCTCTCCACATGTCCTCAGTGACATAGAAGCTAGGAGCGGTACCTACATGTGGGTTAGAAGAAGATGGTGCAGTGTGTGATGGTGTGAAATATGGCGGTTACTGGGTACGTAGATCGTACTCGTCATCAGTGTTGTCACCCTCGTCCATAGGAAGATTTAGGGGTAACGGACCAGTGAAAGCGGGAGCGCTTAAGTCTAGTTACGCTCAAATCTTATATTTGTGCGTCGAGTGCAAGGGAGAACAATACTTGGTACCGTAGTACCACTTACCATAAGATGGAAATCGCCTTCCCTCCTCGTCTTGCAAAGGCGCATATCTTTTAGGAACTTAAGATTTGCAATACGAGGGGGAAGTGGCTCTAAAGTAGCAATCTCCGTGTCCAAACCAAGGGCACGAGAAAATAGTAGTAACTAAACCACCAAAAGAAATCGGTCCCCCCTTTTTCAAAATAAATTTCATGTGAGAAATCATAAAAGGGGTCGGGTTAATTTTCGTGTTAGTAAGGCAGGCTTGCATGATTATTAGTTCTTTTGCATTCACTTTGTTCGGGTTCTCCCGAGTAGAAAAGGTGCATGCTAAAAGATAGCGGAAGACACGAATGGTCGGGTTATGGATACTTGAAGCTAGTAGGCCATCAAAAGAATCAATATTAAGGTTTGTAAGCTTGGCCCAAAATTCATAGCCTTAAAGTGGCCATTCTGTTTCCAAAGGTGCTTCACAAATAGTACCGTCCCCAAAAGGCATCCCTAACAATTCGGATAAACCGTCTGTGGAGTATTGATATTCAATAGTAAACATTCTAAATTGGACTCCACCTACGGTACTAGCGGTGTTAGGCGTGTCATTATAAATTAAAGACCTCAAGAACTGATGTTCCAGCCTAGTGTAGTGTTATACCCTAAAATTTGCCCTCCCCTTTTCATCTTCATTGACCCAAGGCTCAAGGGTTTATTCAAGCAACATTCTCCTAATCGAGGGCCTCTCAATATTAGGGTTTGCACTTTATCAAAGGATTTTGAATCTCTGAGGCCTCAATTGGGTCTCAAGGTGTCACATATGTATCAAAGCATATCCATGTCAAAATTCAACCTTCAATTCCAAGGATTGCGCACTCAATGGCTCAAATGACCAATAATCGACTATGCTGACCTAAAAGTCAACTATAGTCAAAATACAGTCGAACTTCAATATTTTTAGTCAACATCAAGTATGTGAGGTTATATCCATCATTTGATCAAAGGTTGATCATGATCCATTAATAAAAAATTCAGAAATGAACAAATGCAATGGTTCAAATTAGGGTTTTTATAGGAGAAAGTCAACTCAACTTTGACTGGTCATAACTTTCACATGGAGCATCAAAAATTTCCCAACCAAAGCCTATTTTGAAGGAAGTTGGATTCTCTACAACTTTGTCTCTCACAAGCCAAGTCCAGAAATGCATCATTTGGGAGATATGGTACAAGAGATTATAGGTCCTCCAAAAAGTCAACAAAAGACACCTTTTGGGTTAAAGCTCATAACTTGAGCATGGAAGCTCCAATTGAGGTGAAACCTAATGGAGGTTCTAAAGGACTCATCAAGCTTTCTAAAAAGTCCTAGAATGCATTTATATGATTAAAATGAAGGGAGATACAGTGCGCACAATGTAACACCCCATATTTTCTAATTTTAATTTAATTGGAAATTAAATTATTAATTAGAATTATTTTGGTATTTGGTTGAATTATTGTAGAATTATGGATTAAGGGTCATTGGGCCGGATGGTGAGGTTAGTAGTATGGGGGTGCTAAGTGAGTAAGCCCATTACTAACTATTTTATGTTTTCATAAAATAAGGGAAATAAGGAATTGGAAGAAAGGAGAAGGTACGTGAAAAACAGAGCAGAAGAGACGAGAGATGGGGAAGCTGATACGTGAAGAGGAACAAAGAGGGAGAAGACCAATCAAGAATTTGGCTAAGGTAAGGGGTGATTACTCTAATTATATGGTATTATGATTTTGATGATGTTAGGATTGAATTAAGGGATTAGAATCTCTATTTGGGATGTTAGGTTTTGTGAAATACCAACACTAACATGTATGATTTGATGAATTGACTGCAATTGATAATGTAGTAATGTTACATGGTGTTGTGGTATGTTGTTTGTGCATTAGAATCATGTATTTGGAGTATTTTGATGTTATCGATGATCAATTCTGTAATGGTATGAGTTGGTATGTGTTTGGGATGCATAAAAGTCTTAAAAACCATGTTTTTCAGCTACTGGGTTCGTGGGAACTGGTTCCCATGTGGGAGGAACCGGGTTCCACTATGTTAGAACGTTAAAAATGGCATTTTTGGGTCCAGGAACCGGTTCCCATGTGGGACGAACCGGGTTCCAGTACAAATTCCAGCAGCACGTTTTAAAAACTACTCTAACTTTAAAAGCTTCTAATTTTCAAACTGTAAGTCCGTTTTATACGCCGTTTTGGACGTTGTTCCTTAAATTGAATGCTTTACCATGTGAAATAAAGAAAACAATAATAAATTGATTTTATTTTGAAAAGTATCGTTTTCTTCAAATGTGGTTTATTCTTGTTTTGCATAGCTGATGAGGTGCAATGAATTGTTGTTTGCATAATTGAATAGGTGTGATGATGTGTGTTGTTAAAATGGGATTGCTTTTGCTTGTTATGCAAATGGATGTTGTTCGTGGTAAATATGGTTATCACGTGTTTTGATGAATGATGATGCAGATGGATGTTATTCATGGTAAATGTTGTTATCATGTGTTTTGATGAATGATGATGATTGATTTGTTTTTGAATGATGCATGATACATGTACATACTTGTTGTGACGTTATTGATAAGATGTGATAAAGCGATGTTAAGCATCGGATTGATGATGATATAAGTATGTGACATGTGTGCATTCATTCATAAATCATTTGCATTGGAAGGCTAATTCCCATTGTGCGGAGATTAGCAGGCAGTCATCGTGTGCCCATGTGGGGTGTGAGCGATGGGGCAGTAGTCGTGTGCCCGTGTGGGGTGTGAGCGACTAGAGGGCAGTATCAAAGAGAGAAGTCCTGTGAATGTGATTCACGAATTTTGGTACCACATGCATAAGAGTCTGCATGG
Source organism: Vicia villosa (assembly GCF_029867415.1). NCBI lineage: Eukaryota > Viridiplantae > Streptophyta > Magnoliopsida > Fabales > Fabaceae > Vicia > Vicia villosa. The sequence goes on along the minus strand of NW_026706319.1, from coordinate 35,936 downwards.
TCTTTGTATAAATTGTGACATGTCAGGATGAAATCCGGTGTTATGATTGTGTGGTGTTATTGGTGCATACTTTTGATTTGTATGAATTAATAAATCTGAATATGCTAAGTAGGGTGGATAATTGCTTATGAAATTCTATATCTGATGATTTATAATGCTATTTAATTATGATGTAGTCTCACCCTTACTTTAATGATTTCAGATTGAAGTAGCGGTTTAAGCGATCGGTAAGGATGACTCGTAGAGTTTATCCGGTTATGTGGAGTCGTGTCGGTCATGCTCTGATCTTGTAACACTGGGGGTCGATAGTCTTAGAGATACTCAATATACGTTGTTGCCATTATTGGTTATGGATTATGTATTGTTGATTTTGTTTGGATATGTTTCTTAACATTGTTGAAATGAGTTTCCGCTGTGCTAAACACATGTTTTGATATTTGGTTTAATAAAGCATGACAAACGACTTGGAGTTTTATCTATTTTTATTAATTGTAACATCCTTGCTGTAAATTACTCTGATTTATTTATATTTCGCGGGGGTTTTTAGAAGGGTGTTACAATAGTGGTATCAGAGGCATACCTCTCCCAGTACGATGTGGTTCGAGGACGAACCATGCGGAAGCTGGTGGGCATGTAACACCCGAGGACAAAGAAGGCGAGGGGTGGTTGCACCGCATGGAACACCTGAGGCCAATGGGGGCTAGGGTGGTCGCCATATCGGAATGAGAGGGATCCGGAGGCTGTGCAGGGATGAGACTGCATGGTTGAAAGATGTCTTATAAGGATTGATAGGTACTACCTATACCAACAAGATGCATCTTCTTTTCGGGAGCCCGTTCAATAAGAACTCCACAGTTAAGCGTGCTTGACTTGGAGTAGTATTGGGATGGGTGACCTTCTGGGAAGTTTCCCGGAAAGCGTGCGAGTGAGGTCAAAGCATGCTGAAAAGACTCGTGTTGGTTTGTGGGGTCAGTCGATCATCCCTTGGTATGCGACATGTGAGTGGATCACTATCGATACTTGGTTGTTTGTTGCGGAAGTTGGTTTGAAACAAGTGGGGGAGAAGCTTCGCATCTCGGTTATGTTGCAGTTGGGAGATGATTGTTTCAGTAGGCTGTTGGAAACAACACAAGCGTTGTTGGAGTTGTTGTTTCCCGAATCGAAGGTGACTTGGAATTAAGACTTGACTGGTAATTAAGTTGGAGCATCTTGATGGAGGATGATTAGAGGTAATTGATGATTAATTGTAGGAGAGGGAAATTAAGAAGTTGTAATGTATCAGCTCTGCTGATGGGCGGCAAAGTTGTCAGTTGAGTAGTTGTGCGTCTCGGAAGAAGTTCAGTTGCAAGTTGCAAAAAGGATTGCGGTCGTAATGTTTCAGAAATCGCACTTCGGCGATGGGATGTGTTGCTCGAGTTATAAGAATGTTTGGAAGTGAAGAGATAAGATAAGGGGATGTTTGGAATATGATCTAGTTGAAGAGAATGAGTTTTGAAGTGAAATTTTCGTAAGCAAAACGCAGGAAAATTGCTGAATAGCTGCAGAACTTCGAAAATTCATAACTGGAGTTTTGGACATCCGATTTGAGTTCCGTTTGAAGCGTCGGAAAGCTAAAGAGATGAAATTTGTTATAAAAATGGTTTCAGCAGCTGTAACATATTTAATTGTGACAGGATGATGTTGGAAAGAGGTGAAGTTGCGGTTACGCGTGCTCTTAGAACTAGACTTGTTTGTTGGTATTGAACGGGATGTCAGTGTCAGAGTTGAACGGATTGAAGGAATAATTAAAAGGTTTGTTGAGAAGCAATTTTAAGAATTAAGTGTACCATTTGAGGAGTTTTGGAAATATCATTTAAGGTGTCGCTGCATGGCGTCAGTGTTGCAATTTCGGACAACGATTGGAAAATTCATATCTTGAGATCCGAGTGTCTGATTTAAGTGTCGTTTGGGGCTTTGCAAAGCTGACTTAATAACCATGATATATGTTGTTATTTGATGTTTAAAACTTGTTTGAAATGTGTTCCCATTATAAAACAGAGGCGTGGGAATTCTGGGTTGCTGGGAACCGGTTCCCAGATAGAGACAACCCGGTTCCCCATAGTAAAAATCAGAGACGAGTTATGGGAAGCAGCCAGGAACCGGTTCCTGTGTGGGAGGAACCGGGTTCTACTGTGTGTTTTTGGAAAATTGGTTTTACTTTAAAAACCCATAACTTTCGATCCTATGAGGAGATATTCTGAAGTCGGTTAAGGAAGCGCAAAACTTGTTGAAAGGAATGCCTACTACCGTGATTGTTCGAAACAAAATTGAGTAGAATAAGTTGTTGAGGAATAAGTTGATGAGATGTTTGGTATTAAAGATGATTTGAGTACCGATGGATTTTAGTGAGGAGTGAATTAGTAGAAAATGTGAAATAAGTTTTAGTACGGTTGAAGTCGTATTTATGATGCCAAAGCAACAACATGTATAGAAGAAGAATTGTAGAGGATTTCTTACACCTATTGGTGTGAGGAATAATTTGTTGAGATTCCGAGTGGAATGATACTTGGACGCAAAAGATGTCATGGGATTTAGAGTGAAACCAGGAGTATGAATGTTGTCGCGGTCTTTTGCTAAGATGAGGATTTTGATTTCGAACGAGATAAATAGTAATGTACGAGTAAATTAGTGATTGTGAAGTTTGGAAGTACTTAACAAGCGTGTGATGCTAAGTGACTATGAAGCGTTGTGTAAAATGTTTGGATGTTGGTATCTCACTGACAAGATCCACTGAGAGGGAAGTGTGCGAGTTGTAACGACTCGGAGTGAACTATTGGACTATGACGATGTTAATGAGTTTGAGTGCAAACTTGAAAAAGGACACTATTATGTAGTAACGACGGTTTATGCTTAAATATGGTTGTCGACTATCTATTGACAAATTGAGGACTTGATCACCCTTAATCTCTTGTTGATAGTAGACGGAATCATATAGATAGGATGAGCTTGCTTGTTACCTTAATGGTTTAGGATATGAGGGATGCTAAGCTGTGAGAATCATCACTCACCATGTGGTGTGAACTTATGAAGAAGTGAATACGAAAGAGTGCAATATATTGGATGGTGACTTAAGACGGGTAATCAGAATCGCGCAACGAAAGTGTGATGTGGATTAGTGTGCGAGTACTACTCGTGGGCAATGAGGAATTAATAAGCCGGGAGCCTACGTAGAGAACATGAATTGATCTATATGATATATTTAGAATCTAGTGGATGCAAGGATGTCGTGCTAGAGAATTAGAACTCTTTTGAATAATTGCCGAGATGATGAGTATGTTATTGTGGATGTACTTAGTTAACGAGTATGTATTCAGCGAAGTTAAGGCGATGAGTGTATACTATATGATGCTATAATAATTTTGTGTTGTTGTAAGGTGTTATTATAGATTTCCAGATATAATGAGGAATTATACTCTATGAAGGACGAAGTTGATTTAATTCTTAGAGAAGAGTGGGGCTCAGTTGAGCTATTCTCTAAGCAATGGTATATTGAGGCTGATGAGTGTGATTATAATTACTTGTGTGTACTCGTTATGATAGTAGAATGTTTAAATAGAGAAGTAAATCAGGACTTTGTTTTTGAGTGCGAGTAAGTGTTGCTAAATGGTAGATTAGTACCATGGATGGTAAAGAATGATTCTTAAACGAATGAGTAAAGAGGTCCAGAGTTGGGTATAACTCAGGAGTCTAATTGGTAAAGATGGTTGCAATGAGTAATCAAAATAGTGCAGCAAAAGCAGAATGTAACGTGTTGGATAATTGCTGGTATGACTTGAGAGGAGTCAGATGGTTGAAATTCAATGGTATAGGAATGTTATTATCGAGCCCTTGAAGGAAGCAGTTGGTGAAAAGTGTAAGTGTTATTTCATCGCTCAGATGGAAAAGTGTGTCTAAGGTTGGTACGTTCGGTAGATGGAATGCTTTACTGCAGTGTTGATCGGGTGTGGTCATACCATGGTTGTGTAATTATATTACTTAGTTATTGGGCGTATTGTATGAGTCGCACCTTGGTGCTCCATTGTCGTTAACCTTGGGAGATATGGCGAGTGGTACACCTTGGGATGGTCAAATGCGACGTAAGAGCTAAGATTGAATGCATGAGACATGCTTATGTTGGTTATGTCAGATGAGTTTTGAGGTTCGGCTAAGAAAGTGTTAACTGAGAACAGGAGAGTTAGATGGAGGAACCCTATTTGGAACTTTTCAGTAGAAGTATGTTTTCGAGGACGAAAACTCTTTTAGTGGGGGAGAGTTGTAACACCCCATATTTTCTAATTTTAATTTAATTGGAAATTAAATTATTAATTAGAATTATTTTGGTATTTGGTTGAATTATTGTAGAATTATGGATTAAGGGTCATTGGGCCGGATGGTGAGGTTAGTAGTATGGGGGTGCTAAGTGAGTAAGCCCATTACTAACTATTTTATGTTTTCATAAAATAAGGGAAATAAGGAATTGGAAGAAAGGAGAAGGTACGTGAAAAACAGAGCAGAAGAGACGAGAGATGGGGAAGCTGATACGTGAAGAGGAACAAAGAGGGAGAAGACCAATCAAGAATTTGGCTAAGGTAAGGGGTGATTACTCTAATTATATGGTATTATGATTTTGATGATGTTAGGATTGAATTAAGGGATTAGAATCTCTATTTGGGATGTTAGGTTTTGTGAAATACCAACACTAACATGTATGATTTGAGTAATTGACTGCAATTGATGATGTAGTAATGTTACATGGTGTTGTGGTATGTTGTTTGTGCATTAGAATCATGTATTTGGAGTATTTTGATGTTATTGATGATCAATTCTGTAATGGTATGAGTTGGTATGTGTTTGGGATGCATAAAAGTCTTAAAAACCATGTTTTTCAGCTACTGGGTTCGTGGGAACCGGTTCCCATGTGGGAGGAACCGGGTTCCACTATGTTAGAACGTTAAAAATGGCATTTTTGGGTCCAGGAACCGGTTCCCATGTGGGACGAACCGGGTTCCAGTACAAATTCCAGCAGCACGTTTTAAAAACTACTCTAACTTTAAAAGCTTCTAATTTTCAAACTGTAAGTCCGTTTTATACGCCGTTTTGGACGTTGTTCCTTAAATTGAATGCTTTACCATGTGAAATAAAGAAAACAATAATAAATTGATTTTATTTTGAAAAGTATCGTTTTCTTCAAATGTGGTTTATTCTTGTTTTGCATAGCTGATGAGGTGCAATGAATTGTTGTTTGCATAATTGAATAGGTGTGATGATGTGTGTTGTTAAAATGGGATTGCTTTTGCTTGTTATACAAATGGATGTTGTTCGTGGTAAATATGGTTATCACGTGTTTTGATGAATGATGATGCAGATGGATGTTATTCATGGTAAATGTTGTTATCATGTGTTTTGATGAATGATGATGATTGATTTGTTTTTGAATGATGCATGATACATGTACATACTTGTTGTGACGTTATTGATAAGATGTGATAAAGCGATGTTAAGCATCGGATTGATGATGATATAAGTATGTGACATGTGTGCATTCATTCATAAATCATTTGCATTGGAAGGCTAATTCCCATTGTGCGGAGATTAGCAGGCAGTCATCGTGTGCCCATGTGGGGTGTGAGCGATGGGGCAGTAGTCGTGTGCCCGTGTGGGGTGTGAGCGACTAGAGGGCAGTATCAAAGAGAGAAGTCCTGTGAATGTGATTCACGAATTTTGGTACCACATGCATAAGAGTCTGCATGGTCTTTGTATAAATTGTGACATGTCAGGATGAAATCCGGTGTTATGATTGTGTGGTGTTATTGGTGCATACTTTTGATTTGTATGAATTGATAAATCTGAATATGCTAAGTAGGGTGGATAATTGCTTATGAAATTCTATATCTGATGATTTATAATGCTATTTAATTATGATGTAGTCTCACCCTTACTTTAATGATTTCAGATTGAAGTAGCGGTTTAAGCGATCGGTGAGGATGACTCGTAGAGTTTATCCGGTTATGTGGAGTCGTGTCGGTCATGCTCTGATCTTGTAACACTGGGGGTCGATAGTCTTAGAGATACTCGATATACGTTGTTGCCATTATTGGTTATGGATTATGTATTGTTGATTTTGTTTGGATATGTTTCTTAACATTGTTGAAATGAGTTTCCGCTGTGCTAAACACATGTTTTGATATTTGGTTTAATAAAGCATGACAAACGACTTGGAGTTTTATCTATTTTTATTAATTGTAACATCCTTGCTGTAAATTACTCTGATTTATTTATATTTCGCGGGGGTTTTTAGAAGGGTGTTACAATAGTGGTATCAGAGCCATACCTCTCCCAGTACGATGTGGTTCGAGGACGAACCATGCGGAAGCTGGTGGGCATGTAACACCCGAGGACGAAGAAGGCGAGGGGTGGTTGCACCGCATGGAACACCTGAGGCCAATGGGGGCTAGGGTGGTCGCCATATCGGAATGAGAGGGATCCGGAGGCTGTGCAGGGATGAGACTGCATGGTTGAAAGATGTCTTATAAGGATTGATAGGTACTACCTATACCAACAAGATGCATCTTCTTTTCGGGAGCCCGTTCAATAAGAACTCCACAGTTAAGCGTGCTTGACTTGGAGTAGTATTGGGATGGGTGACCTTCTGGGAAGTTTCCCGGAAAGCGTGCGAGTGAGGTCAAAGCATGCTGAAAAGACTCGTGTTGGTTTGTGGGGTCAGTCGATCATCCCTTGGTATGCGACATGTGAGTGGATCACTATCGATACTTGGTTGTTTGTTGCGGAAGTTGGTTTGAAACAAGTGGGGGAGAAGCTTCGCATCTCGGTTATGTTGCAGTTGGGAGATGATTGTTTCAGTAGGCTGTTGGAAACAACACAAGCGTTGTTGGAGTTGTTGTTTCCCGAATCGAAGGTGACTTGGAATTAAGACTTGACTGGTAATTAAGTTGGAGCATCTTGAAGGAGGATGATTAGAGGTAATTGATGATTAATTGTAGGAGAGGGAAATTAAGAAGTTGTAATGTACCAGCTCTGCTGATGGGCGGCAAAGTTGTCAGTTGAGTAGTTGTGCGTCTCGGAAGAAGTTCAGTTGCAAGTTGCAAAAAGGATTGCGGTCGTAATGTTTCAGAAATCGCACTTCGGCGATGGGATGTGTTGCTCGAGTTATAAGAATGTTTGGAAGTGAAGAGATAAGATAAGGGGATGTTTGGAATATGATCTAGTTGAAGAGAATGAGTTTTGAAGTGAAATTTTCGTAAGCAAAACGCAGGAAAATTGCTGAATAGCTGCAGAACTTCGAAAATTCATAACTGGAGTTTTGGACATCCGATTTGAGTTCCGTTTGAAGCGTCGGAAAGCTAAAGAGATGAACTTTGTTATAAAAATGGTTTCAGCAGCTGTAACATATTTAATTGTGACAGGATGATGTTGGAAAGAGGTGAAGTTGCGGTTACGCGTGCTCTTAGAACTAGACTTGTTTGTTGGTATTGCACGGGATGTCAGTGTCAGAGTTGAACGGATTGAAGGAATAATTAAAAGGTTTGTTGAGAAGCAATTTTAAGAATTAAGTGTACCATTTGAGGAGTTTTGGAAATATCATTTAAGGTGTCGCTGCATGGCGTCAGTGTTGCAATTTCGGACAACGATTGGAAAATTCATATCTTGAGATCCGAGTGTCTGATTTAAGTGTCGTTTGGGGCTTTGCAAAGCTGACTTAATAACCATGATATATGTTGTTATTTGATGTTTAAAACTTGTTTGAAATGTGTTCCCATTATAAAACAGAGGCGTGGGAATTCTGGGTTGCTGGGAACCGGTTCCCAGATAGAGACAACCCGGTTCCCCATAGTAAAAATCAGAGACGAGTTATGGGAAGCAGCCAGGAACCGGTTCCTGTGTGGGAGGAACCGGGTTCTACTGTGTGTTTTTGGAAAATTGGTTTTACTTTAAAAACCCATAACTTTCGATCCTATGAGGAGATATTCTGAAGTCGGTTAAGGAAGCGCAAAACTTGTTGAAAGGAATGCCTACTACCGTGATTGTTCGAAACAAAATTGAGTAGAATATGTTGTTGAGGAATAAGTTGATGAGATGTTCGGTATTAAAGATGATTTGAGTACCGATGGATTTTAGTGAGGAGTGAATTAGTAGAAAATGTGAAATAAGTTTTAGTACGGTTGAAGTCGTATTTATGATGCCAAAGCAACAACATGTATAGAAGAAGAATTGTAGAGGATTTCTTACACCTATTGGTGTGGGGAATAATTTGTTGAGATTCCGAGTGGAATGATACTTGGACGCAAAAGATGTCATGGGATTTAGAGTGAAACCAGGAGTATGAATGTTGTCGCGGTCTTTTGCTAAGATGAGGATTTTGATTTCGAACGAGATAAATAGTAATGTACGAGTAAATTAGTGATTGTGAAGTTTGGAAGTACTTAACAAGCGTGTGATGCTAAGTGACTATGAAGCGTTGTGTAAAATGTTTGGATGTTGGTATCTCACTGACAAGATCCACTGAGAGGGAAGTGTGCGAGTTGTAACGACTCGGAGTGAACTATTGGACTATGACGATGTTAATGAGTTTGAGTGCAAACTTGAAAAAGGACACTATTATGTAGTAACGACGGTTTATGCTTAAATATGGTTGTCGACTATCTATTGACAAATTGAGGACTTGATCACCCTTAATCTCTTGTTGATAGTAGACGGAATCATATAGATAGGATGAGCTTGCTTGTTACCTTAATGGTTTAGGATATGAGGGATGCTAAGCTGTGAGAATCATCACTCACCATGTGGTGTGAACTTATGAAGAAGTGAATACGAAAGAGTGCAATATATTGGATGGTGACTTAAGACGGGTAATCAGAATCCCGCAACGAAAGTGTGATGTGGATTAGTGTGCGAGTACTACTCGTGGGCAATGAGGAATTAATAAGCCGGGAGCCTACGTAGAGAACATGAATTGATCTATATGATAGATTTAGAATCTAGTGGATGCAAGGATGTCGTGCTAGAGAATTAGAACTCTTTTGAATAATTGCCGAGATGATGAGTATGTTATTGTGGATGTACTTAGTTAACGAGTATGTATTCAGCGAAGTTAAGGCGATGAGTGTATACTATATGATGCTATAATAATTTTGTGTTGTTGTAAGGTGTTATTATAGATTTCCAGATATAATGAGGAATTATACTCTATGAAGGACGAAGTTGATTTAATTCTTAGAGAAGAGTGGGGCTCAGTTGAGCTATTCTCTAAGCAATGGTATATTGAGGCTGATGAGTGTGATTATAATTACTTGTGTGTACTCGTTATGATAGTAGAATGTTTAAATAGAGGAAGTAAATCAGGACTTTGTTTTTGAGTGCGAGTAAGTGTTGCTAAATGGTAGATTAGTACCATGGATGGTAAAGAATGATTCTTAAACGAATGAGTAAAGAGGTCCAGAGTTGGGTATAACTCAGGAGTCTAATTGGTAAAGATGGTTGCAATGAGTAATCAAAATAGTGCAGCAAAAGCAAAATGTAACGTGTTGGATAATTGCTGGTATGACTTGAGAGGAGTCAGATGGTTGAAATTCAATGGTATAGGAATGTTATTATCGAGCCCTTGAAGGAAGCAGTTGGTGAAAAGTGTAAGTGTTATTTCATCGCTCAGATGGAAAAGTGTGTCTAAGGTTGGTACGTTCGGTAGATGGAATGCTTTACTGCAGTGTTGATCGGGTGTGGTCATACCATGGTTGTGTAATTATATTACTTAGTTATTGGGCGTATTGTATGAGTCGCACCTTGGTGCTCCATTGTCGTTAACCTTGGGAGATATGGCGAGTGGTACACCTTGGGATGGTCAAATGCGACGTAAGAGCTAAGATTGAATGCATGAGACATGCTTATGTTGGTTATGTCAGATGAGTTTTGAGGTTCGGCTAAGAAAGTGTTAACTGAGAACAGGAGAGTTAGATGGAGGAACCCTATTTGGAACTTTTCAGTAGAAGTATGTTTTCGAGGACGAAAACTCTTTTAGTGGGGGAGAGTTGTAACACCCCATATTTTCTAATTTTAATTTAATTGGAAATTAAATTATTAATTAGAATTATTTTGGTATTTGGTTGAATTATTGTAGAATTATGGATTAAGGGTCATTGGGCCGGATGGTGAGGTTAGTAGTATGGGGGTGCTAAGTGAGTAAGCCCATTACTAACTATTTTATGTTTTCATAAAATAAGGGAAATAAGGAATTGGAAGAAAGGAGAAGGTACGTGAAAAACAGAGCAGAAGAGACGAGAGATGGGGAAGCTGATACGTGGAGAAGACCAATCAAGAATTTGGCTAAGGTAAGGGGTGATTACCCTAATTATATGGTATTATGATTTTGATGATGTTAGGATTGAATTAAGGGATTAGAATCTCTATTTGGGATGTTAGGTTTTGTGAAATACCAACACTAACATGTATGATTTGATGAATTGACTGCAATTGATGATGTAGTAATGTTACATGGTGTTGTGGTATGTTGTTTGTGCATTAGAATCATGTATTTGGAGTATTTTGATGTTATCGATGATCAATTCTGTAATGGTATGAGTTGGTATGTGTTTGGGATGCATAAAAGTCTTAAAAACCATGTTTTTCAGCTACTGGGTTCGTGGGAACCGGTTCCCATGTGGGAGGAACCGGGTTCCACTATGTTAGAACGTTAAAAATGGCATTTTTGGGTCCAGGAACCGGTTCCCATGTGGGACGAACCGGGTTCCAGTACAAATTCCAGCAGCACGTTTTAAAAACTACTCTAACTTTAAAAGCTTCTAATTTTCAAACTGTAAGTCCGTTTTATACGCCGTTTTGGACGTTGTTCCTTAAATTGAATGCTTTACCATGTGAAATAAAGAAAACAATAATAAATTGATTTTATTTTGAAAAGTATCGTTTTCTTCAAATGTGGTTTATTCTTGTTTTGCATAGCTGATGAGGTGCAATGAATTGTTGTTTGCATAATTGAATAGGTGTGATGATGTGTGTTGTTAAAATGGGATTGCTTTTGCTTGTTATGCAAATGGATGTTGTTCGTGGTAAATATGGTTATCACGTGTTTTGATGAATGATGATGCAGATGGATGTTATTCATGGTAAATGTTGTTATCATGTGTTTTGATGAATGATGATGATTGATTTGTTTTTGAATGATGCATGATACATGTACATACTTGTTGTGACGTTATTGATAAGATGTGATAAAGCGATGTTAAGCATCGGATTGATGATGATATAAGTATGTGACATGTGTGCATTCATTCATAAATCATTTGCATTGGAAGGCTAATTCCCATTGTGCGGAGATTAGCAGGCAGTCATCGTGTGCCCATGTGGGGTGTGAGCGATGGGGCAGTAGTCGTGTGCCCGTGTGGGGTGTGAGCGACTAGAGGGCAGTATCAAAGAAAGAAGTCCTGTGAATGTGATTCACGAATTTTGGTACCACATGCATAAGAGTCTGCATGGTCTTTGTATAAATTGTGACATGTCAGGATGAAATCCGGTGTTATGATTGTGTGGTGTTATTGGTGCATACTTTTGATTTGTATGAATTGATAAATCTGAATATGCTAAGTAGGGTGGATAATTGCTTATGAAATTCTATATCTGATGATTTATAATGCTATTTAATTATGATGTAGTCTCACCCTTACTTTAATGATTTCAGATTGAAGTAGCGGTTTAAGCGATCGGTGAGGATGACTCGTAGAGTTTATCCGGTTATGTGGAGTCGTGTCGGTCATGCTCTGATCTTGTAACACTGGGGGTCGATAGTCTTAGAGATACTCGATATACGTTGTTGCCATTATTGGTTATGGATTATGTATTGTTGATTTTGTTTGGATATGTTTCTTAACATTGTTGAAATGAGTTTCCGCTGTGCTAAACACATGTTTTGATATTTGGTTTAATAAAGCATGACAAACGACTTGGAGTTTTATCTATTTTTATTAATTGTAACATCCTTGCTGTAAATTACTCTGATTTATTTATATTTCGCGGGGGTTTTTAGAAGGGTGTTACAATAGTGGTATCAGAGCCATACCTCTCCCAGTACGATGTGGTTCGAGGACGAACCATGCGGAAGCTGGTGGGCATGTAACACCCGAGGACGAAGAAGGCGAGGGGTGGTTGCACCGCATGGAACACCTGAGGCCAATGGGGGCTAGGGTGGTCGCCATATCGGAATGAGAGGGATCCGGAGGCTGTGCAGGGATGAGACTGCATGGTTGAAAGATGTCTTATAAGGATTGATAGGTACTACCTATACCAACAAGATGCATCTTCTTTTCGGGAGCCCGTTCAATAAGAACTCCACAGTTAAGCGTGCTTGACTTGGAGTAGTATTGGGATGGGTGACCTTCTGGGAAGTTTCCCGGAAAGCGTGCGAGTGAGGTCAAAGCATGCTGAAAAGACTCGTGTTGGTTTGTGGGGTCAGTCGATCATCCCTTGGTATGCGACATGTGAGTGGATCACTATCGATACTTGGTTGTTTGTTGCGGAAGTTGGTTTGAAACAAGTGGGGGAGAAGCTTCGCATCTCGGTTATGTTGCAGTTGGGAGATGATTGTTTCAGTAGGCTGTTGGAAACAACACAAGCGTTGTTGGAGTTGTTGTTTCCCGAATCGAAGGTGACTTGGAATTAAGACTTGACTGGTAATTAAGTTGGAGCATCTTGAAGGAGGATGATTAGAGGTAATTGATGATTAATTGTAGGAGAGGGAAATTAAGAAGTTGTAATGTATCAGCTCTGCTGATGGGCGGCAAAGTTGTCAGTTGAGTAGTTGTGCGTCTCGGAAGAAGTTCAGTTGCAAGTTGCAAAAAGGATTGCGGTCGTAATGTTTCAGAAATCGCACTTCGGCGATGGGATGTGTTGCTCGAGTTATAAGAATGTTTGGAAGTGAAGAGATAAGATAAGGGGATGTTTGGAATATGATCTAGTTGAAGAGAATGAGTTTTGAAGTGAAATTTTCGTAAGCAAAACGCAGGAAAATTGCTGAATAGCTGCAGAACTTCGAAAATTCATAACTGGAGTTCTGGACATCCGATTTGAGTTCCGTTTGAAGCGTCGGAAAGCTAAAGAGATGAACTTTGTTATAAAAATGGTTTCAGCAGCTTTAACATATTTAATTGTGACAGGATGATGTTGGAAAGAGGTGAAGTTGCGGTTACGCGTGCTCTTAGAACTAGACTTGTTTGTTGGTATTGCACGGGATGTCAGTGTCAGAGTTGAACGGATTGAAGGAATAATTAAAAGGTTTGTTGAGAAGCAATTTTAAGAATTAAGTGTACCATTTGAGGAGTTTTGGAAATATCATTTAAGGTGTCGCTGCATGGCGTCAGTGTTGCAATTTCGGACAACGATTGGAAAATTCATATCTTGAGATCCGAGTGTCTGATTTAAGTGTCGTTTGGGGCTTTGCGAAGCTGACTTAATAACCATGATATATGTTGTTATTTGATGTTTAAAACTTGTTTGAAATGTGTTCCCATTATAAAACAGAGGCGTGGGAATTCTGGGTTGCTGGGAACCGGTTCCTAGATAGAGACAACCCGGTTCCCCATAGTAAAAATCAGAGACGAGTTATGGGAAGCAGCCAGGAACCGGTTCCTGTGTGGGAGGAACCGGGTTCTACTGTGTGTTTTTGGAAAATTGGTTTTACTTTAAAAACCCATAACTTTCGATCCTATGAGGAGATATTCTGAAGTCGGTTAAGGAAGCGCAAAACTTGTTGAAAGGAATGCCTACTACCGTGATTGTTCGAAACAAAATTGAGTAGAATATGTTGTTGAGGAATAAGTTGATGAGATGTTCGGTATTAAAGATGATTTGAGTACCGATGGATTTTAGTGAGGAGTGAATTAGTAGAAAATGTGAAATAAGTTTTAGTACGGTTGAAGTCGTATTTATGATGCCAAAGCAACAACATGTATAGAAGAAGAATTGTAGAGGATTTCTTACACCTATTGGTGTGAGGAATAATTTGTTGAGATTCCGAGTGGAATGATACTTGGACGCAAAAGATGTCATGGGATTTAGAGTGAAACCAGGAGTATGAATGTTGTCGCGGTCTTTTGCTAAGATGAGGATTTTGATTTCGAACGAGATAAATAGTAATGTACGAGTAAATTAGTGATTGTGAAGTTTGGAAGTACTTAACAAGCGTGTGATGCTAAGTGACTATGAAGCGTTGTGTAAAATGTTTGGATGTTGGTATCTCACTGACAAGATCCACTGAGAGGGAAGTGTGCGAGTTGTAACGACTCGGAGTGAACTATTGGACTATGACGATGTTAATGAGTTTGAGTGCAAACTTGAAAAAGGACACTACTCTAACTTTAAAAGCTTCTAATTTTCAAACCGTAAGTCCGTTTTATACGCCGTTTTGGACGTTGTTCCTTAAATTGAATGCTTTACCATGTGAAATAAAGAAAACAATAATAAATTGATTTTATTTTGAAAAGTATCGTTTTCTTCAAATGTGGTGTGATGAGGTGCAATGAATTGTTGTTTGCATAATTGAATAGGTGTGATGATGTGTGTTGTTAAAATGGGATTTCTTTTGCTTGTTATGCAAATGGATGTTGTTCGTGGTAAATATGGTTATCACGTGTTTTGATGAATGATGATGCAGATGGATGTTATTCATGGTAAATGTTGTTATCAGGTGTTTTGATGAATGATGATGATTGATTTGTTTTTGAATGATGCATGATACATGTACATACTTGTTGTGACGTTATTGATAAGATGTGATAAAGCGATGTTAAGCATCGGATTGATGATGATATAAGTATGTGACATGTGTGCATTCATTCATAAATCATTTGCATTGGAAGGCTAATTCCCATTGTGCGGAGATTAGCAGGCAGTCATCGTGTGCCCATGTGGGGTGTGAGCGATGGGGCAATAGTCGTGTGCCCGTGTGGGGTGTGAGCGACTAGAGGGCAGTATCAAAGAGAGAAGTCCTGTGAATGTGATTCACGAATTTTGGTACCACATGCATAAGAGTCTGCATGGTCTTTGTATAAATTGTGACATGTCAGGATGAAATCCGGTGTTATGATTGTGTGGTGTTATTGGTGCATACTTTTGATTTGTATGAATTGATAAATCTGAATATGCTAAGTAGGGTGGATAATTGCTTATGAAATTCTATATCTGATGATTTATAATGCTATTTAATTATGATGTAGTCTCACCCTTACTTTGATGATTTCAGATTGAAGTAGCGGTTTAAGCGATCGGTGAGGATGACTCGTAGAGTTTATCCGGTTATATGGAGTCGTGTCGGTCATGCTCTGATCTTGTAACACTGGGGGTCGATAGTCTTAGAGATACTCGATATACGTTGTTGCCATTATTGGTTATGGATTATGTATTGTTGATTTTGTTTGGATATGTTTCTTAACATTGTTGAAATGAGTTTCCGCTGTGCTAAACACATGTTTTGATATTTGGTTTAATAAAGCATGACAAACGACTTGGAGTTTTATCTATTTTTATTAATTGTAACATCCTTGCTGTAAATTACTCTGATTTATTTATATTTCGCGGGGGTTTTTAGAAGGGTGTTACACACAAGTTGGTCAATTTTCAAGATATGCATGAAATCCTAAGTGGAAAATTTTGGACTTTTTAAGTAATGGGCCATAATGTTTGTTTTGACCACGTGATATTGAGTCCAAAAGAGGCCCAATGATCAATTTATATTATTATTATGATATTTATTTATTTATATTTGATTTTTATCATTTAAAGTTCAAATAAAATCAAATAAAAATCATAAAATAAGTATATGATTGATACATCAAATTTGTCCCTTGATTTAATCCAATCTAATGGCTGAGATTAAAAGGAAAATTTTCACAAAATAGGATTGGCCAAGAATAGTAATATTTCATGCCAAAATCAATCAAATATTTTCCAATTAATGAGTAAAATTTTTCTTCAAGGTTTACAACCCTAATGCATCCATATATATTCAAAATGATTCATAAGGAAAGGGGGGACAAAAATTGGCCAAGAGAATAAGGTTCTCAAAAGAAGAATTCTTCCACACTAGGGCACGGATGAAGAACAAATTCTAGGAGGATTCAAGGTCATCCATTCATCTTAATTGATTCCTAAGGCATTATGAGGTAAGTTAGGATCAGAAACTAAGGTGAGTCACGTACATAATTCGTATCTCATGTTCTTTGTATGGCACCCATGGATGATTTTCGTATACTGCATATTACTTATTTTTAATTGAAACTAACCGCATATATGAGTTCAAGTGGATGCTTAGGACAGTTTAGGGTCATCGTGGTGGACGTTTAGTGCATAAAAAAGCCATTGCCATGGTTTGGGCAAAAAGAAGCTCCACCTTCGTGTCCATGCTTACACACCGTTTCAGGCTTCCAAACCACCACCATTGGATTCAAAACTTCATAATTAGTGGATCTGGGCACGAGTTAAGATTGGCTGACGTTGATAATAACTGGTTTCAAATCGCAGGTGAAAAGAAGATGAATGCATAGGAAAAATCGCAGGAAAATTCGTACCAATTTCTGCAACTAATTCCGCAGGTAAGGATGTTAGTGACAATGAACAGTAGAAGGGACTTGTTGACTTGTACGCTTGGCACAATCAAGAGCAACCATTGGTCGGTCCACCTCTCGAATTCTATCTCTCCATTCTTGACCACGCGTGTCAGAATATGATGGGTCGGTCAAAAGTCTCACCCATTTACTCTCTTCTTGATTGGTAGTTGAACAAGCATGTGGGCCCGCGTAGATTCTGTTTTGGAATTCAACATAGAAATTTTTTTTCTTATTTATTAATTGTTGATTGCATTATTAACAAAGTAAGGAAATAGTCCAACTGACCAATAGTGGAAGGCAAGAGATCACAGGTCTTGGGTTCAAACCCAGGCCTTAAATATTGTTTTTCTTGCATTTTCTAATTCGTGGATCCCATGTAGCCAAGCGCTGCATGCATACGATGCGCCCTCAACTCCCACCATCAGATCTCCTACAGTCCTAATCTAACGTACACCAAGCTGAAGGTTTACCATGCGCCCTCAACTGCATATTTATTTGTTTTATCTATTTTAAATGATAATTATTTGTGAATAATTTAATTAATCCATTTTAATTATGGTTACATATATAATTAGAATATAATTGTTTAGGATTATTCTCTCGATTGTTTTCCCCGATTATTCGACTTAATTATTTAATTAATCTTTAATTATAATCACAAAAACCCTATAAAAGTTACCAATACATTAGGGTTTGCCCAATCCCACTGGCCCATGGCCAAAGTTTTAGGATTTAATTTTGTATCCGTTCCGACTAAACCTATTGGTCGCAATGATTAACAATCGATTAATTTAATTAATCAAATCCAATAATAAAATACATTTTATTTTGCTAAATGGTTATAAACAAATCTATTGGTTACAATGATTAGCATACTTAACTCGTTATCGTGTAGTAATCAAACCTATTGATTATGAGGGATAACGATAAATAATTCTATTTACAATATTAAAATATACTCCATTTGTTGTCCGTGACGATCGAATCTATCGATCAGAGCAACCAGCAATACATTATTTAATACGTTAACTATAATGATCAAATCTATTGATCATCGCAACTAACGGTGACATATTAAATCAGGGTTGTACGCCAAACATTTAAAACACACTAAACCACGAGACTACAGATTTTCATCTCTTCAATACTGCGATTTTCAAATCTACGATAAGGTAATTCAAAATACCTTCGAACTTCGCATTTCAAAAAAAACTGCGATAGGCCATTCAAAAAGCCTTCAAACACCTCCATAATCAATTCAAAGGCGTACAACCCTGTGCCCGAACTACGTTGACTCTGATTCCCCCTAAGGAGATACGTAGGCACTTGGATAACCAAGGCGAGTCCCCTTCCATCTAAATCTCATTTTTTCCCGATTTGTTTCCCTCAATTATTAATCCTTGAAAGCATGAACCTTGCCTTAATAATTTTAGACATAAAACTGTTACCTTAGATTCAAATCCTTAGGAAAGGGTTGAGGGTGCCTAACACCTTCCCTCGACCTGATTATAATAATCTTACCCAGATTTCTTAACTACGTAGGGTTTCCTATTCGCCCTTCAGAATAGGGGGCGACTCTAAAAGCTAATTTTTAGGGCAGGTTGCTACAGCTGGCGACTCTGCTGGGGACTAGTGATAACAAAATTGTAAATTATTATGCTCCTATAGGTTTTAGCAGGGTTTAGGTTTTGGCAAAATTTGTAGGTTTTTGGCGAATTCATTTTTAGGGTTTGGCTAATTCGCCAAAATTAGGGTTAATTTATTTTTATAAATATTTAAATTTTTATTTATTTATTTATTTATCTATAATTTCATCTATTTACATCAGCTTAAAATAAATATTTGTTTATTTAAATATTTGTTGTCTTTGCTGCATTTTTGAATCATAGCCAGCCGGATTTTGAGGTTAGTTTTTAAATATTTAAATTTAATTTAATTTATTTATTTACTTACTTATAAGTTCATTTATTTACACCAATCTAGTTAAATATTTGTTTATGTGAATATTTGTTATTTTATCGCATTTCGGGATTGTTATACCCCAAAATTTGCCCACATCTTTTTTTAAGAAAACTTCAATCTGAAAATTAAGAGTTTCATATAAACATGGATTTTTATTTCAAATATCCTAAACATATGAAGTGCTTAAATTTCAGAATTTCTCTTACACAGTAACTTGGCTAACAGTGGAATTTATTCTTACGCAAACGCCAAATGCTGTTCATTACACCGCAAATACTATTTATTTATTTTACAGATAAATAGTACTAACACAGTTCATGCAGGGTTAAATCTTTTTTGCAGGCGCAAAAGCAGGAAACTCACACTGTACTGGTAACAATTGTTTTTGGTTTCCCACTAACTTTTGTACTATATTCCATTATTTTCAAAATCTTTTCAAATCTCTTCTTTCCAATTCAAATCTCAACTTTATTCTACACATCTCTCTTTTCCCAACAATATCATACACTTTCTTTCAAATCTCACTTCCACTCAAAATTTCCATTTGTACGGAATCACATCATTCCCCAACGTCTCTATCATCTTTCCATTCTATAAATACTTCTCATTCTTCCATAAAATCTCACATCAAATTCTAAATCTTCTTTCAAATTCCTACCTCATAATCCATCATTTCTTCTTCCCTAACAAGAATGGCAAAATGGATAGAGACACTGTTTCTTACAGTCATCACCATTGCTACGGTGATCATGACTTTCTTCTGCCTACATAGTCTTGAGGAATGTGGACCTGCAATGGCTATGCTCCCAATCATCTACATGTTATTGTTCATAGCATGGGTCATCAATCGTCATTCTTAAAATTTGCCGTATTTCTTATTTCTTAAATGTACCGTTTATTCGTCGTACTGTTCAATATAGTGTGTAATATTTATGCTGTCAGTATTAAATGTTGTACTATTTGTCATAATATTGCTTAATTACTAAGATAATATTTTTTGTGTTTTCTGCCAGTCAAATATTTCTATTTCTGTGCAGTAAATAATTTTCAGGTTATTATCGGTAATTTTGCCCACATACTGTAAATATCAGTTATTTATTATGTTTCTGTTTTCTAACAAGTCATGTAAATAAATTTTCATGCTTCACACCAAACAAAAACAAAAATAACAACAAAAAAGAAAATTAACTTTGACAGTTGATTTTTCACTTTAACTGCTGCTTCAGTACACGAACAGTCAGTTGACAGCCAGACTGCAGACAGTACAATTCTCAGTGATTTGTACAATCAATCAAATCAATCATTCACAATTCAAATTTCCAAGATTTTTGTGTTAGAAGTCTTCTGAATATCACGCGATTAGCAGAAACTCAGCACTGCACAAAAATCAGGTACGCTTAACTGCCTCCTATACAGACAGTCCCTAATCAGGGTTTTTCTTGTTTTAACAGGAGCAACAAGTTTTGAGAGCTCAAATGGATTTCATATACATCCATACATCTCAAAGTACCATCATACAAATTTTCAAACTTCAATTCACTCAGACGCACCGTCAGCAGCTCAAACAGTCAACAGACGACCCGTTTGACCAAAAAAGTCAACTGACAGTCAAAAATGAAATTTTTTGCCAAAGTCCATATTTTGTCAAAGGATTCAACATTTGATCATTGGATGATCACAATTCATCAAGGAAAGATCAAAAATCAACAAAACCCTAAGATTCAAAATTAGGGTTTTTGCCTGAAAAGTCAACTCAACTTTGACTGATCATAACTCTCTCATCCTTCATCCAAAAAATGTCAACCAAAGCTCATTTTGAAGGAAATTCAATTATCTTTCAAATGCAATTGATCCCATGGTCATAGCATTCACCATTTGAAAAATATGGCCAAAGACATTACAGGTCATTTTCAAAGTCAACAAAAAGACACTTTTTTCAAATGGACACACAAGGAGAACCAAAAATCATTTTGACATGAGACCAAAGACATTGGTTAGAGGACTCTTTGAGGTTTCCAAAAAGTGCAAGATCTCCTTCATATGACAAAAATTGAAGGATTTACACCTTGTTGAAGTTGGCTAAATTTTGGGAAAATGCATGAAATCAACATTGCTCAAAAATGTTTTTTTTCCAAAAGATGCCAAGTTTTTATGGTCCAAACATCTTTGCCATGTTACTATGGGCCTCCCACGACCAAGACAAAGCCCACATCTATATTATCCATTTTTGACATAATTTTATCTTATTTTAAGATTAAAATTAAAGGAAATTGCATGGATAATTGATGGCTTGATCTCCAAGTATGACACACCTCCAAAGTCTTCATTTTTCTGCAGAAAATTGATGCCCAAGACAAGTGCATTGAGTAGAAGAAGACTTGGTCAACAATTCAAAGATTTTTAATATTTTAAAAATCAAATTTTCAACAAGAGCAATCAAAGCTTCTTGCTTCACTTCCAAGCAGCCTTTGGCTTATAAATAAGCTATTCTACTTCAGCACCAATGAGAGACACGAATTGAGGGCAAGAGCATAGCTATCATTATCATAAAATTCTCCAAAAAATACATACACTTTGTAATTTTCAAATTCTATATTCCAAGCAATATTAATACAAACAAAGCTTTCCAATCATCTTCTCAAATCATATAGAGTAAGATTGAACTCCTAACATAGTCCCATGAGAGTCGTATAGTGAGCATAGTGTTCTTCATGTACATATGCACTTGACTTTCGTTTTCTTATATGCAATCAATTTCCATGTAAACTAACCATCCTAATATGTTCATAAGGTCCTATAGGAGTGATCTGGGCTTTAACATGAGAGTTACCACGTGAGAATCACCTCATGCCATTAACAAGTGCATATGAGTGTTCATACTTTAAACTCTTCGAACCCATGGCTACAGGCCTCAAACAAAGAAACTGACACCACCAATGAACTCAGGACATCATGTTTAGTGGATCTGGGTTGCCTTCTTTTGCTACTAATGCTTATCTTTGCAGGTTGATGAAGCTATTCAAAAGTTGCATTTTATCGTAAAAATAGGGGAGGTTTAAAACCCCCGCTATTTGTATATAAAAACGTGAGGTCTGGAGGTTGAAGACGACCACGCGTCCCAGCGTGGTTCGTCAGTCAACCGGTCGTTGTCCACGCAAGAAAGAGGTGGGGCCAGTCTGACTTTGGTCTCCCCACCAATTCAATACATGCAATCCCATCATTACATCATGTGTCTTGCAATCTGAGCCCTTGATCTCATTCAATATTCCAATCCAACGCATCTGACATGCATGCACACCGTGGAGCCTCAGCTCCTCACCACACAGGATCAGTATCTTTTTTTCATTTTCTATTTTTATTTTATTTTCTTTGCAAAATTAATTAAAAATACTTAAAAAATCCAAAAAATCCCACAAAAAATATTTTAGACTTCTAAAAATATATATTATTTTCTGAAATAAAAATATTTTATTTTTCTTCATAATTCCAATATTTTACATAATTAATTAGTTTATATTTATATATTTACTTTTTAATTATTCTAACCAATCAAAAAATCATAAAAAAAATTGTTCTTTGTGTTAAATATTGTTTATATATCATAAACTAATTTTGTACATATTTAGGATAATTTTCTCTTTAAGCTTTAATTATTTGTGTAATTATTTATATAATTATGTCTTAATTAACTTAAAAAAACCCAAAAACAAATTTCAAAAATTCCAAAAAAATTAGTTTTGTTCTAAAATCAATTAACAAACATTTTGTACATATTTTTAAGCTTATTTGCTAGGTTTAATCATATTTCCATCTTTTCTTTCTTTTAAATTAATTAATAATGCATTAATTATATTTAAAATAAATCACAAAAATACAAAAACATGCCTTTTATTTATTACAATTTAAATTCCTAGATAAATGTATAGGATGTCAAATTCATGTAAATAGGCTAGTTTACATTTCCCGCACAATCGATGTAATAGCGTAGATTTACTTTCTGCACTTTACATTTCCGCATTTTAATTTCCAGCACCCATATAAACTGCGTGTATGTCAAAGATAAAACTGAACCGTCAGATCACTAACTTCAAAGATAAATATCTGAATTCAATCACAATCACATTTGCACCTCCTAGGGTAACCCCTTTTCACTCTTTTCAAAATCAAAGTTACATTTCTACTGTTTCGAGTACAAAATCGAACCTTTTGTTTATATCCGACGAATGGATAGATTTTTAAAGGGAACAAGGATAAAGACCTCCTAACTCAGGGTAGACCTCCTAGTTTGCTTGCTCAAAATCAAAACAAACAAAATTCTCATACACTGTTGTTTTTTTAAAACGAATTTTCCAAAAGACAATATTTTGTATACATCCAAACACGGATCATTACAAAATTAACGATCTTTTCAAAACATCTTTCGAAAGATAAACAAGCATTTGTATATATCCGCACAAGGATCATTACAAATTCTATTTGCAAAGGTATTTCAAAAACACAGGTAAAGCATTCCGAATCAATTGAAAAGTAAAGCAAATGAGCTAAGCAAACTAAAGAGCCCATGGATAACCATGGATACAAAGGGTGCTAACACCTTCCCTTTGTATAACCTACCCCCTTACCCAGAATCTCTCAAAGGTCTTTTTTCTGTTTCTTTTATAAACCTTTCCTTCATTGGATAAAATAAAAGGTCGGTGGCGACTCTGTAAACTTTTTCAAAAGTGACGCGAAAGCGTCCGATCGACAAAAAAGAGTCAGTTCACGTATCCCACCCACGGGAGGGGTATGGCCCGAAAGGACGGTCCACAGAACTGGCGACTCTGCTGGGGACTACAAATTCAAAATGTTTTCAAAAGGGGTTACCTTTAGAGTATAGATCATTTCGATGTTTTCAATTGTTTGATCTGAT
The DNA here is from genome assembly GCF_029867415.1 of Vicia villosa. NCBI lineage: Eukaryota > Viridiplantae > Streptophyta > Magnoliopsida > Fabales > Fabaceae > Vicia > Vicia villosa. The sequence continues at coordinate 12,422 of NW_026706319.1, read as the reverse complement.
TGCTTTACTTTTCACAGGTTTGCTTGGGTACTTTGCTTGTGTGAAAGATTCTAACCCGAATCTCGAGATACCTTAAGTATATGACAATAGACCAAGGAAACTGTACGGCATGTACCGATACGGTTGATCTGGTAGTCATCGTTAGTGTGATACTTTGGTTTATACTGATGTCCCTTGAAAGCGATCAAGGAGTATATTAGGCTTCCGAAGTGTCATTAACACTAATTTGTCTTAGAACCTTTTAGTTGAACTTGACTTGTGGCCTATTAAGTGGCTAGCTTTGAAATTGATCGAAGCTAGTTATCCTCGAGGAATATTCTTGATCGGCCGTCCGAGCGCCGTATTGAGATGTTGTCTCCAAGGATCATAGAACCCGAATACTATTCTAGGACAGGTTTTCAACCAACTCAACTTCAGAGGGGAGGGTATCACCTATCAACCTCATGCAAGCCTTTAAACCTAAGGCTATTGTTTGATTTGTTTTTGTGTGCCACATGTTTGCATCATAAACACATCATTTTTCACTACACATTTCAAGGATCAAAGAGTTTACTTTTGTTTTTGCAGGTAATGGCTCCCGCCACCAGAGATTACATCCGAATCAATATCTCAACGGTGCCATCTGAACTCAAAGTCTTGGTAGCAGAATTCCCCAGGAATGCTCAATTCACTGAAAAGCATGGTCACCTACTCCATTTGGTTACCTCAAAGTTTGAAGAAGACATGATACGGGTCCTGTTCCAGTTCTTCGACCCTGAACATCATTGCTTCACATTTCCTGATTACCAGTTGGTACCCACTTTGGAAGAATTCTCTGAATTAATTGGATTACCAATCCGAGATCAATTACCTTTCACTGGTTTAGAAAGAAAACCAAAACCTGAAGTCATTGCTGCTGCTTTACATCTGCAAAAGTCAGAAATCAAATCCAATTGGGAAACAAAGAGTGGAGTTGAGGGTTTGCTTGCCAAATTCTTACTGGAAAAGGCTCGACTACTGCTAGAAAACAAAAGTTATCCAGCTTTTGAAGAAGTTATGGCTCTTTTGATCTATGGGTTGGTTTTGTTCCCTAATTCCGACCAGTTCATAAGTGTACACATCATCAACCTTTTCCTAATTCGCAACCCGGTACCAACATTGCTGGGAGACATCCTACACTCTCTACACACTCGTACCACGAAGAAGCGAGGAACTCTCATGTGCTGTATACCACTACTGGCTAGGTGGTTTACATGTCATCTTCCCCGATCAGTGCTGAGAAATGAACAAAGAGCACAATGGTCTTACAGAATCATGTCTTTATCTCATTCAGATATCCGATGGAACAACTTCTTTCAAAGAGACATTACTATCATTGATCATTGTGGAGAATACCCTAACGTGCCACTCCTCGGCATTAAAGGAGGTATCACTTACAATCCCTCTCTAGCTCTACGCCAATTCGGATATGCAAGAAACAACGGTCCTCATGACATGATTATCCGTGGCATTGTGTTTGACTACGAGAATGACTCTCACAGACACCGACGAAGATTCATACAGGCTTGGGACAGTGTCTATAGAATAAAAAGCAAAACTCTGGGGCAATGGAATTCTATTCCTATGGAACTTTACCTCAGATGGGTGCGTACTCATGCTCAAAAACTCATAATGCCCTATCCCGCTGTTCTACCTGTGACTATCGAATCAGAAGTCGAAGGTTACGAACCTCAAGTTATTCTACACCCGGATATGCCAACTGACTTGGAAGAGTTGCAAAAATCCTGGGTTCAACTCAAAGAGGAAAGAGACACCTTTAAAGAACACTGTCAGGACTATGAGAGAAGGCTATTCGAGCTCACCAGACAGCTTCAAGAAGAACAAAGAATCAACGCATTCCTGGGGACAAAGAAAAAGCGCCCACGGGAGACCTGAAAGATCATTTATTTTATTTTCTGTCTTGTAAGCCCAAATGAGGCAAAGAAAAAAGAATAAATTGATTAACTAACGTTTGTTGCTTCTTTAACAAATCTAGACTCTATGATCCTTGAAAACATTGCACACATGCATTCACATGCATTGCATACACATTGCATTTCATACATTGCATTTCATACATTGCATTCATATACATTGCATACACATTGCATACATGGCATCCAGTCATACACATTTCATAACAGGTTCTCATGACGGGTTTCTCATCTCTTCGCTGTTTATTTCAGTCAGAAGAGATGGAATCTGAGGCAAGCATCAAGAATCTCGAAGTACAGAATGCCCAAGTTCAAGTGGCAATTCTGGAACTGGCAAAGGGGCAACAAGAGCTGAAAGCCCTGATACTCAAGAAGAAGAAGAAGCCCAAAGAATCTGCAGGCTTGAGTCACCTGAGAAGGAAGATCAAGATCCCTGTCAAAAAGATCAAAAAGCCACCAATCCCTGAAATAGTCGGTGATGGTGAACAAGAAGATAATCAAAGCAACCAGGGTTCTGCTAAACCCTCTCTCTCTTCAAATGAAGAAGAAGATCATTCTGGAGACGAACAGGATGATGACAAATACCAACAGTTGGAGGATCGTATGAAAGCTATGGAAATACAAAAAATACCTGGCTTAGATTTCAATGATCTGGGACTCGTGTCGGATGTTGTCATCCCTCCAAAATTCAAAGTTCCAACCTTTGCAAAGTATGATGGAGTTTCTTGTCCAAAACTACATTTGAGATCTTATGTGAGGAAGATACAACCTCATACAACAGATAACAAATTGTGGATTCACTTTTTCCAAGAAAGTCTGTCAGGTACACAACTCGAATGGTACTACCAGCTAGAAAATACCAAGGTTCATACTTGGGAAGAATTAGCTGCTGCTTTTTACAAACAGTACCAATACAATGCTGATCTTACACCCACTCGTACTCAATTGCGAGGCATGTCTATGGGACCAAAAGAAAGTTTCAAAGAGTATGCACAAAAGTGGAGAGATATGGCTGGAAGGGTTCAACCACCCTTATCTGATCGCGAACTAGTCGACATGTTCATGGGCACTTTAACTGGCCCATTCTATAGCCATCTGCTGGGAAGTTCATCATCAGGTTTCACTGACCTAATACTGACCGGAGAACGTGTCGAAAGTGGCATTCGAAATGGAAAAATTCAAGTAGGATCCTCCTCTGGTACTACAAAAAAGCCCATCAGAAATGAGGTCAATACAGCGCAAATTCAGACAAGTCACAAAAGTGATCAGCATCAATCTGTAGGGGCAGTTATGATCTCCGCATCTGCACCTCAAAAAGATCAACAGCCAAAATATACGCATCGACCAGATGCACCAAGAAGAACTTTCACCAAAATCAACATGCCAATCTCTCAGGCATTGCAGCACTTGCTAAAAGCAGATTTGATCACATTAAGAGGTCCTCCGAAGAATGTCAACACTTCTTCTCTGAATTATCGCCCTGATGCAACATGTGCCTATCATTCAAACTGTCCAGGACATGACGCAGATCACTGCTGGGCCCTGAAAAACAAAATCCAAGACATGATAGATGCTGGGGAAATTGAATTCGATCCTCCAGAAACTCCAAATGTCATCACAGCACCTATGCCAAAGCATGACAAAACTGTTAATGCTATCATAGACACAGTTTACATTTATGATGTGAACGAAGTATCAATTCCACTCCTCGAAGTCAAAAGAAAGTTCATCCAAGCTGGTTACTTTCCAGGTTGTGATCCCGACTGCTTTTATTGCTCACGCCAACCCAATGGTTGTGAAAATCTAAAGATGGGAATTCAAAAATACATGGATCGCCGTATCATTATGTTTGAGAGGCTCCCTTCTATGGACATGTTGGGCAAAGTCTTTGCCAACGGGATAAGAATGGAAGACGTCTCAGTGATCTCCAGCTTACCATTCAAAATCTCTACCAAGGCTCCATTCAAACTTTCTGCTACACTCAAAGTGGCATCAGTAGTCATTGCTAGACCAACTCCATTTCCATACTCCTCAGACAAAGCTGTCCCATGGGGATATGACACTAATGTTTACATTCATGGAGTTAAGCAGGATCCCTCGACTAAAGAGGACGCAACACTAACTACTTCAGCTGTAAGTAACATTGCAGGCACTAGCAAGATCACGAGAAGTGGAAGAATCTTTTCACCAGAAATTTCTCCAAATATTGCTGCTAGTCCAATCCAGGTTCCAATTCCTATTCCAGATATCAACACTCGAGGCAAAGAGCCACTGATCGAACCAGTTCAAAATCCGGTAGAGATCACTGCTGAGGATCCATCAAAGCAAGAGATGGACGAAATATTGAAAATCATCTGCAAAAGTGATTACAATATTGTCGAACAACTGGGGCATACTGCTTCAAAAATCTCAATGTTATCTCTGCTAAAATATTCAGAAGCTCATGCTAAAGCTCTAATGAAGTTCCTTCAAGCTGCGCATGTGCCTCAAGAAATCCCAATCGACCAATTTGAGAATTGTGTCGCCAGTCTTACAGTGCCCAATGGTCTTGGTTTCTCTGATGTGGATCTAACTCCTGCTGGAAGAAATCACAACAAGGCCCTGCACATCTCTATCGAATGCAACGGCACCACTCTGTCTCATGTGCTAATAGACAATGGTTCCTCTCTAAACGTGTTACCAAAGGTAATACTGGAAAAACTTGACTTCAAAGGAGTTGTGCTACAACCAAGTGATGTGGTTGTAAGAGCTTTCGATGGGTCAACAAGAACGGTGTACGGAGAAGTTAAGCTCCCAATCAGAGTGGGCTCTCAAACTTTCGATGTTATCTTTTCCGTAATAGACGTTCTTCCAACATACTCCTGTTTACTAGGACGCCCTTGGATACATGGGGCAAACGCTGTAACTTCTACCCTGCATCAGAAGTTAAAATACCCAGTAAAAGGAAAGGTTGTCACAGTCTATGGCGAAGAAGAATATATGGTCAGTCACTTGAGCAACGACAAGTATGTTGAGATGGAGGGCGAATCCATCGAAACTCCGTATCAAGCTTTTGAGGTTGTATCTCCAGATATCTCTACCACCAAGCATATTCCTGCTACTCCAGCTACAACTATGGCTTCTCTCAAAGATGCCAAAGCCATGATTGAACAGGGTGATCGCACAGTATGGGGACAACTCCCTGATATACCCTACAAGTCCGACAAGCTAGGTCTGGGCTATAATGGTGAAAATCAAAAGAATGATCAAAATCCTCGCTCTGAAGGGTTAATATCACACTTCGCCAGCCAAGAAGTAAACGCCATTGATGATGAAGGAACATACTTGAACCACATCATTCAGCCATATCCAGACGAAATTCCACCCATTACCATGGGAATGTGGGATGCTGTGGGAGGACCAAATGACGGTTACAACTACCAGTATATCACACCTCAGAATTCTTACATTGCTCTGGAAGATCTTACTCCAACAGAAGAGGGTAATCAAAATGACGGAAGTATCACAAGTCCCGTCACTCAGCAATATCAAAATCCACCCAAAGAAGTATGGGACACGCTAGGAGAACCCAGCGGCAAATACGACTATATGGTGAAATATTCCGCTCCTCCGAGCTTTTCAACTCCCATCAAAGACATTGTCCCGACTGGATGGGACGAACAGTACGACGACAACTTCGCTCTTGAAGAAGCCAGGAAGATGCCAAACAACGAAGGTTATTTTCTGTCACAGTACACTCCTTATCAGGATGCACAAGTCTCTATTCAAAACATCATTCCTACTGCATGGGACGGCCTTATCGAGCATCTCGCTCAGCCAATAGAGGGACCTCCACCTGGATTCTCATATCCAACAAATCATCCAACTTATCCTGAGGAATTACCTACGCATTTTCCCACTAGCGGAATCAATGCTACGGAAGACGAAAAGAACAACTGCAACTGGAACAGCTGGGTGCTCCCTGCTAACAACGGTGGATTGAACAACTGGAAAGCAGAGGATGTGATCTCCTTTGATCAGGAGTAAATGCCATTTCCTGTTTTCTTTGTGTATATTGTGCAAAGATAAAAGTGGTTCCTGAACAATCGAACCATGAGCTTGAAAGCCGTGTGCCTTAGCACAACGGTCCTTCTATAAAAAGGGTTTGTCATATCATGATTATGTGCATTCAATAAAATCATGGGATGCTTGCATGTTCAAAATTTTGTGATCCTTTTTCTTTCTTTATTCGCTTTCAAATAGCTATGTTTTTCTCTTCATACACACTCACATATCTACCATGCAGATTCACATACACGCTGGATCCAGTCAATAACGACTCTGCTATTGCCCGTCATGACTTTGAAAATCCGATCTACCAAACTGAGGACGAAAGTGAGGAAGATTGTGAAGTGCCAAGAGAAATTGCAAGACTTCTAGAACAAGAAGAAAAAGCCATACAGCCTCATGAGGAGCCGATTGAGGTCATCAACTTGGGCAGTGACGAAGAAAAGAAAGAGGTCAGAATTGGGGCTGACTTAGAAAACAGTGTCAAGCAAAGACTGATTCAATTGTTGCAAGACTACGCCGAGATATTCGCCTGGTCTTATCAAGATATGCCTGGCCTTGACACGGACATTGTAGTTCATCGCCTGCCAATCAAAGAAGGAAGCACTCCGGTCAAACAGAGACTGCGAAGGAGTAAGCCTGATATGTCAAAAAAGATCAAAGACGAGGTTGAAAAACAATTCAATGCCGGATTCCTAAAAGTTGTAAGTTATCCTCCTTGGATAGCTAACATCGTGCCTGTACCCAAAAAAGACGGGAAAGTCAGAATGTGTGTAGACTACAGAGATCTGAACCGGGCAAGCCCTAAAGATGATTTCCCTTTACCGCACATCGATGTACTAGTTGACAATACCGCACAATGCAAGGTATTCTCCTTTATGGACGGATTCTCAGGGTACAATCAAATCAAGATGGCACCCGAAGACATGGAAAAAACAACCTTCACAACTCCCTGGGGAACCTTTTGTTACAAAGTAATGCCCTTTGGTCTAAAAAATGCTGGAGCTACCTACCAACGAGCAATGGTAACACTATTTCATGATATGATTCATCAGGAAATAGAGGTGTATGTCGATGACATGATCGCAAAATCCAACACCGAAGAAGAACATTTGAGTCATTTACACAAGCTGTTTGACAGACTCAAGAAATACAGATTGCGACTGAACCCGAACAAGTGTACCTTTGGAGTAAGATCCGGTAAACTCTTAGGTTTCATCGTCAGCAGTAAAGGTATTGAGGTTGATCCTGCCAAGGTCAAAGCCATTCAAGAAATGCCTATACCCCGTACCGAGAAACAAGTCAGAGGATTCTTGGGACGTCTAAACTACATAGCCAGATTCATTGCCCATATGACTCCTACTTGTGTGCCAATCTTCAAATTACTGAAGAAAGATCAAGTGGAAAGATGGAATGACAAATGCCAGTTAGCCTTTGATAAAATCAAAGAATACCTTCAAAAACCGCCAATCTTGTTACCTCCTGTGGAAGGCAGACCTCTGATAATGTACCTAACTGTGTTAGAAGATTCAATGGGGTGTGTACTCGGACAACATGACGATTCCGGTCGAAAGGAGCACGCAATCTACTATCTTAGCAAAAAGTTTACCGATTGTGAAACAAGATACTCACTACTCGAAAAAACTTGCTGTGCCTTAGCATGGGCGGCTCGCCGACTAAGACAGTATATGCTAAATCACACCACTTTCCTGATCTCCAAGATGGATCCAATCAAATACGTGTTCGAAAAACCTGCTCTCTCTGGAAGGATTGCAAGATGGCAAATGATCCTAACAGAATATGACATTCAATACACTTCGCAAAAAGCAATCAAAGGAAGTGTGGTAGCTGATCATTTAGCTCATCAAGCAGTAGATGATTATCAGGCATTGAACTTTGACTTCCCAGACGAAGACATTATGCTAGTCAATGACTACAAACAACCAGGATCCCGATGGACTATGGTTTTTGACGGAGCTTCTAATGCGCTCGGCAATGGCATCGGAGCTGTGATCATTTCCCCCACAGGAGGTCATACACCCTTCACCGCCAGATTGTGTTTCAATTGCACCAACAATATAGCCGAATACGAAGCATGCATTCTGGGTCTCAAAGCTGCAATTGATCTAAAAATCAAATTCCTTGAAGTCTACGGAGACTCGGCCTTGGTAATCTACCAAGTCAAAGGGGAATGGGACACAAAGCACCCAAATCTAATTCCATACAAAGAACATGTGTTGAGTTTGATTCCTTACTTCGAGGAGATCACTTTCGAACACATCCCACGCGAAGAAAATCAACTAGCTGATGCCTTAGCTACCATGTCATCCATGTTCAAAGTCAATTGGGACGACGAAGCTCCTATGATCACCATTTACAGGCAAGACGAACCAGCCTATTGCAATGAGATCGATACCAAACAAATGGAAGACAAATCATGGTTCCATGAAATACAAAGGTATCTCGAAACCCAGGAGTACCCTGAAGGGGCATCTATTAACGACAGAAAGTTTCTAAGGAGATTTGCCTCCAAATTCTTCCTAAGCAATGGAACTTTGTACAAACGCAACCATGACTCGACTTTACTTCGTTGCGTAAACAAGAAGGAAGCAGAACAAATCATGGAAGACATACACAATGGTACCTTCGGTACTCATTCCAACGGACATACAATGGCTAAAAAGATCTTGAGAGCAGGTTACTACTGGTCTACCATGGAGACAGATTGCCATCATCATTCCAAAACTTGTCACAAATGCCAGATATATGCCGACAAAGTGCATGTACCTCCAGTTCCATTAAACGTTCTGACGGCTCCTTGGCCTTTCGCAATGTGGGGTATTGATATGATTGGAGAAATCAAACCTACTGCTTCCAACGGACATCGCTTTATCCTGGTCGCTATTGACTACTTCACAAAGTGGGTAGAGGCAGCTTCATATGCTTCTGTCACCAAGAATGTGGTAGCCAGGTTTATCAAGCACAATCTCATTTGTCGGTACGGCATCCCCGAAAGGATCATCACTGACAATGGCACGAATCTAAACAACAAAATGATTACTGAACTCTGCACGCAGTTCCAGATCAAACATCATAATTCTTCTCCATATCGACCAAAGATGAACGGCGCTGTCGAAGCCGCCAACAAAAACATCAAGAAAATCATACAAAAGATGACAGTAACCTACAAAGACTGGCATGAGATGTTACCTTTTGCTCTTCATGGTTATCGCACATCTGCGCGTACTTCAACAGGGGCAACTCCATTCTCGTTAGTCTACGGTATGGAAGCAGTTCTCCCAATCGAAATCCAGATTCCTTCCTTAAGGATCATGAAAGAAGCCGATCTAGACGAAGACGATTGGATTCAAACTCGATTCGACCAAATACACTTGATCGATGAGAAAAGACTTGCAGCTATCTGTCATGGCCAGCTATACCAAAAGCGCATGATCAAAGCATTCAACAAGAAAGTCAAAAGTCAAGCATACCAAACTGGTGGCTTGGTTATCAAACGCATCATCTTACCACAAGGTGATCCCAGAGGCAAATGGACCCCCACCTACGAGGGACCATTCATAATCAAGAAAATATTCTCCGGCGGTGCCATGTTGCTTACCACCATGGATGGCGAGGATTTCCCACACCCTGTGAATGCGGACATAGTCAAAAAGTACTTTGCTTAAAAAAAAAAAAATACAGCTCGCTAAGTTGAAAACCTGAAAGGGCAACTTAGGCAAAAATGAGCGTCTCGGTGGATTGAAAACCCGAAAGGGCGATCCAGGCAAAAATTAGAGACAAAACAAATACAATCCCGGTAGGCTGAAAACCTGAAAGGGCAGCCTAGGCAAAAATTAGGGAATAAAGCATACAACTATGTCCCGCTCAGCTGCCTACTCACCGACAAGGTTCAACACCTCAAAGACACCGATCAGTCCAATCACTTTCTTCCAACAAGTGAGGGATGAGATGCTCGAAGACAGATTGGCAATAGCAGAATTGAAACTTGACTGGATCGTTCTCACATAGCTATTTCTTTTCATAAATACTTTTCAAAACTTTCTGACAATTTCCTACTTCTAGGATTGTTGTCTCCCTATACTAATCCGCCTATCACGGCACCTTTTCAAAAATCAATGCAGCTTATAACTAACATTTTCATTTTTTCTGTTTTGAATACGCGAGCATCCCAATGATATTTTGAATGAACATATGCATTTGAATATGATTGATGTTTACCAGGAAAAACAGGAATAGCATTCCGGACATGTCCCAATTATTTGGACATTATCCTAAACCAGCATCAGAAGGAAGTTTCCCCAATGGAGACACATTCCTCAACAAATCCCTCAAAAAGATTTTTCTTTCGAAAGAAGTCTTATTCCCCAGCAGGGTTGTTCCAGATTACTGTCTTCAGAAGGTGTGATCTCCGCACCCAAACTTGGTCAGATAGTGCATCGGAGGATTATGCATCTTCCTCATTCCCACTCCAAAGGGCGTCACAGTCCGAACTCTCAAAACTACTGTTCATCCCCGAGCAGTAATCAAAGATCCTTCAATAGAACATCCTGGTTCTCAAAGAATTTCCCCAACCCAGGGTACTCAAGCGAGACAGAAGATCATCAACAACCACGATGCCTTCACTTCCAAATGGCTAGCAGGGATTTATTTTCCCAATTCCCCAATGGAGACACATTCCTCAACAAATCCCTCAAAAAGATTTTTCTTTCGAAAGAAGTCTTATTCCCCAGCAGGGTTGTTCCAGATTACTGTCTTCAGAAGGTGTGATCTCCGCACCCAAACTTGGTCAGATAGTGCATCGGAGGATTATGCATCTTCCTCATTCCCACTCCAAAGGGCGTCACAGTCCGAACTCTCAAAACTACTGTTCATTCCCCGAGCAGTAATCAAAGATCCTTCAATAGAACATCCTGGTTCTCAAAGAATTTCCCCAACCCAGGGGATGCCTTCACTTCCAAATGGCTAGCAGGGATTTATTTTCCCAATCACAATGCCTTCATTTCTTGACGACTAAGCTGGGATTTATTTTCCCAATCAGGAGCTTGACACGCTCTAAGCTGCATAAACCATGCATCACATTCACACTCATATTCACATTCACAATCATGCATCATACGCATATTCATACACAACATAACTTGCATATTTCTCCTCTAGCTCGAGGATCTCATATCATACATGCATCATAGACATCGCATATTATTAACTTGATTTTTCAGGTAGACAGATGTCTTCAGCAAAGATGTTCTCACTCACATGCAGTGTTCATCCTGAATCTTATTCAGACAAGCAGTCCTTTCAGATACAATCAAACCAAAGATTCACTCTGAAGAACTCTCATTCTCAACTCATTTATCATCTAACATTGCTAGTCTAAGGCGATACCTCAGACGGTTCCAGAACGATCTAGCATTACAGATCTAAGGCGAAACCTCAGACGGTTCCAGAACGATCTAGCATTACAGATCTAAGGCGAAACCTCCGACGGTTCCAGAACGATCTAGCATTTCAGATCTAAGGCGAAACCTCAGACGGTTCCAGAACGATCTAACATTGCAGATCTAAAAACCTCAGTGGTTCCAGAACGATCTAACATTGCAGATCTAAAGTGATACCTCAAACGGTTCCACAATGATCAACTTTCAAATCCTTCATCAAGATATAATCAACAGATTCATTCTGATGAACAAACCATCAACACATTGTCCAGGTGGCATCCGAAAGCCCATCTCAGGTAATGTTTCAATCTGCCAACAACATTTCACAGACAACATTCAAATGCAACTTCCAACATCTCTGCTGATCAAGGTAAGTGCAAATTTTCAGGGCATCTATTTATTCAATCATCTTCTACCCTCAGATTTCAGACAATCTCTTCAGGTTTAAGAAGATTGAATAGGGGCAACTGTTATACCCCAAAATTTGCCCACTTCTTTTTTCAGGAAAGTTTCAATATGAAAATTAAGAGTCTCATATAAACATGGATTTTTTCAAAATATCCTGACATATGAAGAACTTGGTTTTCAGAATTTTTCTTACACAGTAACTTGGCTTACAGTGGAATTTATTCTTACGCAAACGCCAAATACTGTTCTTTACTTCACAAATACTATTTATTTATTTTACAGATAAATAGTACTAACACAGTTCATGCAGGGTTAAATCTTTTTGCAGGCGCAAAAGCAGGAAACTCACACTGTACTGGTAACAATTGTTTTTGTTTTCCCACTAACTTTTGTGCTATATTCCATTATTTTCAAAATCTTTTCAAATCTATCCTTTCAAATTCAAATCTCAACTTTATTCTATCCATCTCTCTTTTTCCAACAATACCTTACACTTTCTTTCAAATCTCACTTCCACTCAAATTTCCTTTTGTACGGAATCACATCATTCCCCAAC